>NW_026736302.1:0-76000 GCF_949786415.1 Peromyscus eremicus | reverse complement strand
GTGATTCTTGTAAGGCGAGCTAGCGTTTGTGTCCCAGTCCTAAATGGAGTGGAATCACATGCAGTTTCTGGTCCTACGAGCAAGAGTTGTTTTCTGGTAAGGAAAGTCATTATTGCGCTCCCATTGCCATACACAGTGCAAATAGCACTCGCGTCTGTTCCCAGCAAGTACAGTGTATTGGACTGAAGAGGAGCTACTGTTCTTGTCAGTTTCCTAAGCAGAGTTGAACTAGATATGGCCCATGTGTGTAGGAAGCACAGTTCTTATGTTCTGAGCAAGCTCACTCTTCTGGAACTATAGGAAACACAGTAGAGTAAATGAGTGCTCTTTTCTCTAAAGCAGAGTGTGTTTCTTGTAAGGCGAGCTAGCGTTTGTTTCCTAGTCCTAAATGGAGTTGAATCACATGCAGTTTCTGGTCCTACGAACAAGAGTTGTTTTCTGGTAAAGAAAGTCACATTGCGCTCCGATTGCCATACACAGTGCAAAGAGCACAAGCGTCTGTTCCCAGCAAGTACAGTGTAATGGACTGAATAGGTGCTACTGTTCTTGTCAGTTTCCTAAGCAGAGTTGAACTACATATAGTCCGTGTGTGTAGGAAGCACAGTTCTTTTGTTCTGAGCAAGCTCACTGTTTGGACCCCACAGGAAACACAGTAGAGTAGAAGAGTGCTCTTTTCTCAAAAGCAGAGTGTGTTTCTTGTAAGGCGAGCTAGCGTTTGTTTCGCAGTCCTAAATGGAGTTGAATCCCATGCAGTTTCTGGTACTACGAGCAAGAGTTGTTTTCTGAGTAAGAAGAGTCACTATTGTGCTGCCATTGTCATACACAGGACAAATAGCACTGGCGTCTGTTCGCAGCAAGTACAGTGTATTGGACTGAAGAGGAGCTACTGTTCTTGTCAGTTTCCTAAGCAAAGATGAACTAGATATGGCCCGTGTTTGTAGGAAGCACAGTTATTATGTTCTGAGCAAGCTCACTGTTCTGGCCCTATAGGAAACACAGTAGAGTGGAAAAGTGCTCTTTTCTCTAAAGCAGAGTGTGTTTCTTGTAAGGTGAGCTCGTGTCTGTTTCCCAGTCCTAAATGGAGTTGAGTCACAGACAGTTTTTGATCCTACGAGCAAGAGTTGTTTTCTGGTAAGAAGAGTCACTATTGCGCTCCAAATGCCATAAACAGTGAAAAGAGCACTCGCGTCTGTTCCCAGCAAGTACATTGTATTGGACTGAATAGGAGCTACTGTTCTTGTCAGTTTCCTAAGCAGAGTTGAACTAGATATGGTCCATGTGTGTAGGAAGCACAGTTCTTTTGTTCTGAGCAAGCTCACTGTTTGGGCCCCATATCAAACACAGTAGAGTAGAAGAGTGCTCTTTTCTCAAAAGCAGAGTGTGTTTCTTGTAAGGCGAGCTAGCGTTTGTTTCACAGTCCTAAATGGAGTGGAATCACATGCAGTTTCTGGTCCTATGAGCAAGAGTTGTTTTATGGTAAGAATAGTCACTATTGAGCTGGCATTGCCATACACAGGACAAATAGCACAGGCGTCTGTTCCCAGCAAGTACAGTGTATTGGACTGAAGAGGATCTACTGTTCTTGTCAGGTTCCTAAGCAGAATTGAACTAGATATGGCCGTGTGTGTAGGAAGCACAGTTCTTTTGTTCTGAGCAAGCTCACTGTTTGGACCCCATAGGAAACACAGTAGAGTAGAAGAGTGCTCATTTCTGAAAGCAGAGTGTGTTTCTTGTAAGGCGAGCTAGCATTTGTTTCCCTGTCCTAAATGGAGTTGAATCACATGCAGTTTGTGGTCCTACGAGCAAGAGTTGTTTTATGGTAAGAATAGTCATTATTGCGCTGCGATTGCCATACACAGGACAAATAGCACTGGCGTCTATTCGCAGCAAGTACAGTGTATTGGACTGAAGACGATCTACTGTTCTTGTCAGGTTCCTAAGCAGAATTGAACTAGGTATGGCCGTGTGTGTAGGAAGCACAGTTCTTTTGTTCTGAGCAAGCTCACTGTTCGGACCCCATAGGAAACACAGTAGAGTAGAAGAGTGCTCTTTTCTCAAAAGCAGAGTGTGTTTCTTGTAAGGCGAGCTAGCGTTTGTTTCCCAGTCCTAAATGGAGTTGAATCACATGCAGTTTCTGGTCCTACGAGCAAGAGTTGTTTTCTGGTAAGGAAAGTCACATTGCGCTCCCATTGCCATACACAGTGCAAATAGCACTCGCGTCTGTTCCCAGCAAGTACAGTGTATCGGACTGAAGAGGAGCTACTGTTCTTGTCACTTTCCTAAGCAGAGTTGAACTAGATAAGGCCCGTGTGTGTAGGAAGCACAGTTCTTATGTTCTGAGCAAGCTCACTGTCTGGCCCTATAGGAAACACAGTAGAGTAGAAGAGTGCTCTTTTCTCTAAAGCAGAGTGTGTTTCTTGTAAGGCGAGCTAGCGTTTGTTTCGCAGTCCTAAATGGAGTTGAATCCCATGCAGTTTCTGGTACTACGAGCAAGAGTTGTTTTCTGGTAAGAAGAGTCACTATTGTGCTGCCATTGCCATACACAGGACAAATAGCACTGGCGTCTGTTCGCAGCAAGTACAGTGTATTGGACTGAAGAGGATCTACTGTTCTTGTCAGGTTCCTAAGCAGAATTGAACTAGATATGGCCCGTGTGTGTAGGAAGCACAGTTCTTATGTTCTGAGCAAGCTACTGTTTTGGCCCTAAAGGAAACACAGTAGAGTAGAAGAGTGCTCTTTTCTCTAAAGCAGAGTGTGTTTCTTGTAAGGCGAGCTAACGTTTGTTTCCTAGTCCTAAATGGAGTTGAATCACATGCAGTTTGTGGTCCTACGAGCAAGAGTTGTTTTCTGGTAAGGAAAGTCACTATTGCGCTCTCATTGCCATACACAGTGCAAATAACACTCGCGAATGTTCCAAGCAAGTACAGTGTATTGGACTGAAGAGGAGCTACTGTTCTTGTCAATTTCTTAAGCAGAGTTGAACTAGATATGGTCCATGTGTGTAGGAAGCACAGTTCTTTTGTTCTGAGCAAGCTCACTGTTTCGACCCCATAGGAAACACAGTAGAGTAGAAGAGTGCTCTTTTCTCAAAAGCAGAGTGTGTTTCATGTAAGGCTAGCTAGCATTTGTTTCACAGTCCTAAATGGAGTTGAATCCCATGCAGTTTCTGGTCCTAAGAACAAGAGTTGTTTTATGGTAAAGAAAGTCACTATTCCGCTCCCCTTGCCATACACAGTGCAAATATCTATCACGTCTGTTCCCAGCAAGTACAGTGTATTGGACTGAAGTGGAGCTACTGTTTTTGTCAGTTTCCTAAGCAGAGTTGAACTAGTTATGGCCCGTTTGTAGGAAGCACAGTTCTTTGTTCTGAGCAAGCTAACTGTTTGGACCCCATAGGAAACACAGTAGAGTAGAAGAGTGCTCTTTTCTCTAAAGCAGAGTGTCTTTCTTGTAAGGCGAGCTATCTTTTGTTTCCCAGTCCTAAATGGAGTTGAATCACATGCAGATTCTGGTCCTACGAGCCAGAGATGTTTTCTGGTAAGGAAAGTCACTATTGTGCTCCCATTGCCATATACAGTGCAAATAGCACTCCAGTCTGTTCCCAGCAAGTACAGTGTATTGGACTGAAGAGGAGCTACTGTTCTTCTCAGTTTCCTAAGCAGAGTTGAAGTAGATATGGCCCTTGTGTCTAGGAAGCACAATTCATTTCTTCTGAGCAAGCTCACTGTTCTGGCCCTATAGGAAACACAGTAGAGTAGAAGAGTGCCCTTTTCTCAAAAGCACAGTGTGTTTCTTGTAAGGCGAGCTGGAGTTTGTTTCCCAGTCCTAAATGGAGTTGAGTCACATGCAGTTTTTTGTCCTATGAGCCAGAGTTGTTTTCTAGAAAGACGATTCACTATTGTGCTCCAATTTCTATACACAGTGCAAATAGCACTCGCATCTGTTCTCAGCAAGTACAGTGTATTGGACTTAAGAGGAGCTACTGTTCTTGTCAGTTTCCTAAGCAGAGTTGAACTAGATATGGCCCGTGTTTGTAGGAAGCACAGTTATTATGTTCTGAGCAAGCTCACTGTTCTGGCCCTATAGGAAACACAGTAGAGTGGAAAAGTGCTCTTTTCTCTAAAGCAGAGTGTGTTTCTTGTAAGGTGAGCTCGTGTCTGTTTCCCAGTCCTAAATGGAGTTGAGTCACAGACAGTTTTTGATCCTACGAGCAAGAGTTGTTTTCTGGTAAGAAGAGTCACTATTGCGCTCCAAATGCCATAAACAGTGAAAAGAGCACTCGCGTCTGTTCCCAGCAAGTACATTGTATTGGACTGAATAGGAGCTACTGTTCTTGTCAGTTTCCTAAGCAGAGTTGAACTAGATATGGTCCATGTGTGTAGGAAGCACAGTTCTTTTGTTCTGAGCAAGCTCACTGTTTGGGCCCCATATCAAACACAGTAGAGTAGAAGTGTGCTCTTTTCTCAAAAGCAGAGTGTGTTTCTTGTAAGACGAGCTAGCGTTTGTTTCACAGTCCTAAATGGAGTGGAATCACATGCAGTTTCTGGTCCTATGAGCAAGAGTTGTTTTATGGTAAGAATAGTCACTATTGAGCTGGCATTGCCATACACAGGACAAATAGCACAGGCGTCTGTTCCCAGCAAGTACAGTGTATTGGACTGAAGAGGATCTACTGTTCTTGTCAGGTTCCTAAGCAGAATTGAACTAGATATGGCCGTGTGTGTAGGAAGCACAGTTCTTTTGTTCTGAGCAAGCTCACTGTTCGGACCCCATAGGAAACACAGTAGAGTAGAAGAGTGCTCATTTCTGAAAGCAGAGTGTGTTTCTTGTAAGGCGAGCTAGCATTTGTTTCCCTGTCCTAAATGGAGTTGAATCACATGCAGTTTGTGGTCCTACGAGCAAGAGTTGTTTTATGGTAAGAATAGTCATTATTGCGCTGCGATTGCCATACACAGGACAAATAGCACTGGCGTCTATTCGCAGCAAGTACAGTGTATTGGACTGAAGACGATCTACTGTTCTTGTCAGGTTCCTAAGCAGAATTGAACTAGGTATGGCCGTGTGTGTAGGAAGCACAGTTCTTTTGTTCTGAGCAAGCTCACTGTTCGGACACCTTAGGAAACACAGTAGAGTAGAAGAGTGCTCTTTTCTCAAAAGCAGAGTGTGTTTCTTGTAAGGCGAGCTAGCGTTTGTTTCCCAGTCCTAAATGGAGTTGAATCACATGCAGTTTCTGGTCCTACGAGCAAGAGTTGTTTTCTGGTAAGGAAAGTCACATTGCGCTCCCATTGCCATACACAGTGCAAAGAGCACTCGCGTCTGTTCCCAGCAAGTACAGTGTATCGGACTGAAGAGGAGCTACTGTTCTTGTCACTTTCCTAAGCAGAGTTGAACTAGATAAGGCCCGTGTGTGTAGGAAGCACAGTTCTTATGTTCTGAGCAAGCTCACTGTTCTGGCCCTATAGGAAACACAGTAGAGTAGAAGAGTGCTCTTTTCTCTAAAGCAGAGTGTGTTTCTTGTAAGGCGAGCTAGCGTTTGTTTCGCAGTCCTAAATGGAGTTGAATCCCATGCAGTTTCTGGTACTACGAGCAAGAGTTGTTTTCTGGTAAGAAGAGTCACTATTGTGCTGCCATTGCCATACACAGGACAAATAGCACTGGCGTCTGTTCGCAGCAAGTACAGTGTATTGGACTGAAGAGGATCTACTGTTCTTGTCAGGTTCCTAAGCAGAATTGAACTAGATATGGCCCGTGTGTGTAGGAAGCACAGTTCTTATGTTCTGAGCAAGCTACTGTTTTGGCCCTAAAGGAAACACAGTAGAGTAGAAGAGTGCTCTTTTCTCTAAAGCAGAGTGTGTTTCTTGTAAGGCGAGCTAGCGTTTGTTTCCTAGTCCTAAATGGAGTTGAAACACATGCAGTTTGTGGTCCTACGAGCAAGAGTTGTTTTCTGGTAAGGAAAGTCACTATTGCGCTCTCATTGCCATACACAGTGCAAATAACGCTGGCGAATGTTCCAAGCAAGTACAGTGTATTGGACTGAAGAGGAGCTACTGTTCTTGTCAATTTCTTAAGCAGAGTTGAACTAGATATGGTCCATGTGTGTAGGAAGCACAGTTCTTTGTTCTGAGCAAACTCACTGTTTGGACCCCATAGGAAACACAGTAGAGTAGAAGAGTGCTCTTTTCTCAAAAGCAGAGTGTGTTTCATGTAAGGCGAGCTAGCATTTGTTTCCCAGTCCTAAATAGCGTGAATCACATGCAGTTTGTGGTCCTACGAGCAAGAGTTGTTTTTGGTAAGGAAAGTCACTATTGCGCTCATTGCCATACACAGTGCAAATAGCACTCGTGTCTGTTCCCAGCAAGTACAGTGTATTGGACTGAAGAGGAGCTACTGTTCTTGTCAGGTTCCTAAGCAAAGTTGAACTACATATGGTCCGTGTGTGTAGGAAGCACAGTTCTTTGTTCTGAGCAAGCTCACTGTTTGGACCCCATACAAAACACAGTAGAGTAGAAGAGTGCTCATTTCTGAAAAGCAGAGTGTGTTTCTTGTAAGGCGAGCTAGCATTTGTTTCCCAGTCCTAAATGGAGTTGAATCCCATGCAGTTTGTGGTCCTACGAGCAATACTTGTTTTATGGTAGAGAATAGTCATTATTGTGCTGCCATTGCCATACACAGGACAAATAGCACTGGCTTCTGTTCGCAGCAAGTACAGTGTATTGGACTGAAGAGGATCTACTGTTCTTGTCAGGTTCCTAAGCAGAATTGAACTAGGTATGGCCGTGTGTGTAGGAAGCACAGTTCTTTTGTTCTGAGCAAGCTCACTGTTCGGACCCCATTGGAAACACAGTAGAGTAGAAGAGTGCTCTTTTCTCAAGAGCAGAGTGTGTTTCTTGTAAGGCGAGCTAGCGTTTGTTTTCCAGTCCTAAATGGAGTTGAATCACATGCAGTTTCTGGTCCTACGAGCAAGAGCTGTTTTCTGGTAAGGAACGTCACTATTGCGCTCCCATTGCCATACACAGTGCAAATAGCACTCGCGTCTGTTCCCAGCAAGTACAGTGTATCGGACTGAAGAGGAGCTACTGTTCTTGTCAGTTTCCTAAGCAAAGTTGAACTAGATATGGTCCATGTGTGTAGGAAGCACAGTTCTTTTGTTCTGAGCAAGCTCACTGTTTTGACCCCTTTGGAAACACAGTAGAGTAGAAGAGTGCTCTTTTCTCAAAAGCAGAGTGTGTTTCTTGTAAGGCGAGCTAGCGTTTGTTTCCCAGTCCTAAATGGAGTTGAATCACATGCAGTTTGTGGTCCTACGAGCAAGAGTTGTTTTATGGTAAGAATAGTCACTATTGCGCTCCCATTGCCATACACAGGACAAAAAGCACTGGCGTCTGTTCCGAGCAAGTACAGTGTATTGAACTGAAGAGGATCTACTGTTCTTGTCAGATTCCTAAGCAGAATTGAACTAGATATGGCCGTGTGTGTAGGAAGCACAGTTCTTTTGTTCTGAGCAAGCTCACTGTTCGGACCCCATAGGAAACACAGTAGAGTAGAAGAGTGCTCTTTTCTCAAAAGCAGAGTGTGTTTCTTGTAAGGCGAGCTAGCGTTTGTTTCCCAGTCCTAAATGGAGTTGAATCACATGCAGTTTCTTTTCCTACGAACAAGAGTTGTTTTCTGGTAAGTAAGGTCACTATTATGCTCCCATTGCCATACACAGGGCAAATAGCACTCGTGTCTGTTCCCAGCAAGTACAGTGTATTGGACTGAATAGGAGCTACTCTTCCTGTCAGTTTCCTAAGCAGAGTTGAACTAAATATGGTCCTTTTGTGTCAGAAGCACAGTCTTTTGTTCTGAGCAAGCTCACTGTTTGGACACCATAGGAAACACAGTAGAGTAGAAGAGTGCTCTTTTCTCAAAAGCAGAGTGTGTTTCTTGTAAGGCGAGCTAGCGTTTGTGTCCCAGTCCTAAATGGAGTGGAATCACATGCAGTTTTTGGTCCTACGTGCAAGAATTGTTTTATGGTAATAATAGTCACTATTGCGCTGCCATTGCCATACACAGGACAAATAGCACTGGCGTCTGTTCCCAGCAAGTACAGTGTATTGGACTGAAGAGAATCTTCTGTTCTTGTCAGGTTCCTAAGCAGAATTGAACTAGATATGGCCGTGTGTGTAGGAAGCACAGTTCTTTTGTTCTGATCAAGCTCACTGTTCGGACCCCATAGGAAACACAGTAGAGTAGAAGAGTGCTCTTTTCTCAAAAGCAGAGTGTGTTTCTTGTAAGGCGAGCTAGCGTTTGTTTCCCAGTCCTAAATCGAGTTGAATCACATGCAGTTTCTGGTCCTACGAGCAAGAGTTGTTTTCTTGTAAGGAAAGTCACTATTGCGCTCCCATTGCCATACACAGTGCAAATAGCACTCACGTCTGTTCCCAGCAAGTACAGTGTATCGGACTGAAGAGGAGCTACTGTTCTTGTCAGTTTCCTAAGCAGAGTTGAACTAGATATGGCCCGTGTGTGTAAAAAACACAGTTCTTATGTTCTGAGCAAGCTACTGTTCTGGCCCTATAAGAAACACAATAGAGTAGATGAGTGCTCTTTTCTCTAAAGCAGAGTGTGTTTCTTGTAAGGCGAGCTAGCGTTTGTTTCCTAGTCCTAAATGGAGTTGAATCACATGCAGTTTTTGGTCCTACAAGCAAGAGTTTTTTTTCTGGTAAGAAGAGTCACTATTGTGCTCCAAATGCCATACACAGTGCAAGTAGCACTCGCGTCTGTTCCCAGCATGTACAGTGTTTGGACTGAATAGGAGCTACTGTTCTTGTCAGTTTCCTAAGCAGAGTTGAACTAGATATGGTCCATGTGTGTAGGAAGTAGAGTTCTTTTGTTCTGAGCAAGCTCACTGTTTGGACCCCATAGGAAACACCGTAGAGTAGAAGAGAGCTCTTTTCTAAAAAGCACAGAGTGTTTCTTGTAAGGCAAGCTAGCATTTGTTTACCAGTCCTAAATGGCGTTGAATCACATGCAGTTTGTGGTCCTACGAGCAAGAGTTGTTTTCTGGTAAGGAAAGTCACTATTGCGCTCTCATTGCCATACACAGTGCAAATAACACTCGCGAATGTTCCAAGCAAGTACAGTGTATTGGACTGAAGAGGAGCTACTGTTCTTGTCAGTTTCTTAAGCAGAGTTGAACTAGATATGGTCCATGTGTGTAGGAAGCACAGTTCTTTGTTCTGAGCAAGCTCACTGTTTGGACCCCTTAGGAAACACAGTAGAGTAGAAGAGTGCCCTTTTCTCAAAAGCAGAGTGTGTTTCTTGTAAGGCGACCTAGAGTTTGTTTCCCAGTCCTAAATGGAGTTGAGTCACGTGCAGTTTTTTGTCCTATGAGCAAGAGTTGTTTTCTAGTAAGACGAGTCACTATTGTGCTCCAATTTCCATACACAGTGCAAATAGCACTCGCATCTGTTCTCAGCAAGTACAGTGTATCAGACTGAAGAGGAGATACTGTTCTTGTCAGTTTCCTAAGCAGAGTTGAACTAGATATGGCCGGTGTTTGTAGGAAGCACAGTTATTATGTTCTGAGCAAGCTCACTGTTCTGGCCCTATAGGAAACACAGTAGAGTAGAAGAGTGCTCTTTTCTCTAAAGCAGAGTGTGTTTCTTGTAAGGCGAGCTCGCGTTTGTTTTCCAGTCCTAAATGGAGTTGAGTCACAGACAGTTTTTGGTTCTATGAGCAAGAGTTGTTTTCTGGTAAGAAGAGTCACAATTGCGCTCCAAATTCCATAAACAGTGAAAATAGCACTCGCGTCTGTTCCCAGCAAGTACATTGTATTGGACTGAATAGGAGCTACTGTTCTTGTCAGTTTCCTAAGCAGAGTTGAACTAGATATGGTCCATGTGTGTAGGAAGCACAGTTCTTTTGTTCTGAGCAAGCTCACTGTTTGGACCCCATAGCAAACACAGTAGAGTAGAAGAGTGCTCTTTTCTCAAAAGCAGAGTGTGTTTCTTGTAAGGCGAGCTAGCGTTTGTTTCCCAGTCCTAAATGGAGTGGAATCACATGCAGTCTGGTCCTACGAGCAAGAGTTGTTTTATGGTAAGAATAGTCACTATTGCGCTGGCATTGCCATACACAGGACAAATAGCACTGGCGTCTGTTCCCAGCAAGTACAGTGTATTGGACTGAAGAGGATCTACTGTTCTTGTCAGTTTCCTAAGCAGAATTGAACTAGATATGGCCGTGTGTGTAGGAAGCACAGTTCTTTTGTTCTGAGCAAGCTCACTGTTCGGACCCCATAGGAAACACAGTAGAGTAGAAGAGTGCTCATTTCTGAAAAGGAGAGTGTGTTTCTTGTAAGGCGAGCTAGCTTTTGTTTCCCAGTCCTAAATGGAGTTGAATCACATGCAGTTTGTGGTCCTACGAGCAAGAGTTGTTTTATGGTAAGAATAGTCATTATAGCGCTGCCATTGCCATACACATGACAAATAGCACTGGCTTCTGTTCGCAGCAAGTACAGTGTATTGGACTGAAGAGGATCTACTGTTCTTGTCAGGTTCCTAAGCAGAATTGAACTAGGTATGGCCGTGTGTGTAGGAAGCACAGTTCTTTTGTTCTGAGCAAGCTCAATGTTCGGACCCCATAGGAAACACAGTAGAGTAGAAGAGTGCTCTTTTCTCAAAAGCAGAGTGTGTTTCTTGTAAGGCGAGCTAGCGTTTGTTTCCCAGTCCTAAATGGAGTTGAATCACATGCAGTTTCTGGTCCTACGAGCAAGAGTTGTTTTCTGGTAAGGAAAGTCACTATTGCGCTCCCATTGCCATACACAGTGCAAATAGCACTCGCGTCTGTTCCCAGCAAATACAGTGTATCGGACTGAAGAGGAGCTACCGTTCTTGTCACTTTCCTAAGCAGAGTTGAACTAGATAAGGCCCGTGTGTGTAGGATGCACAGTTCTTATGTTCTGAGCAAGCTCACTGTTCTGGCCCTATAGGAAACACAGTAGATTAGAAGAGTGCTCTTTTCTCAAAAGCAGAGTGTGTTTCTTGTAAGGCGAGCTAGCGTTTGTTTCCTAGTCCTGAATGGAGTTGAATCACATGCAGTTTCTTTTCCTACGAACAAGAGTTGTTTTCTGGTAAGGAAAGTCACTATTGTGCTTCCATTGCCATACACAGGACAAAGAGCACTCGCGTATTTTCCCAGCAAGTACAGTGTATTGGACTGAATAGGAGCTACTGTTCTTGTCAGTTTCCTAAGCAGAGTTGAACTACATATGGTCCTTGTGTGTAGGAAGCACAGTTCTTTTGTTCTGAGCAAGATCACTGTTTGGACCCCATAGGAAACACCGTAGAGTAGAAGAGAGCTCTTTTCTAAAAAGCAGAGAGTGTTTCTTGTAAGGCAAGCTAGCATTTGTTTACCAGTCGTAAATGGCGTTGAATCACATGCAGTTTGTGGTCCTACGAGCAAGAGTTTTTTTCTGGTAAGGAAAGTCACTATTGCACTCTCATTGCCATACACAGTGCAAATAAACACTCGCGAATGTTCCAAGCAAGTACAGTGTATTGGACTGAAGAGGAGCTACTGTTCTTGTCAGTTTCTTAAGCAGAGTTGAACTAGATATGGTCCATGTGTGTAGGAAGCACAGTTCTTTGTTCTGAGCAAGCTCACTGTTTGGACCCCATAGGAAACACAGTAGAGTAGAAGAGTGCTCTTTTCTCAAAAGCAGAGTGTGTTTCATGTAAGGCGAGCTAGCATTTGTTTCCCAGTCCTAAATGGCGTTGAATCACATGCAGTTTGTGGTCCTACGAGCAAGAGTTGTTTTTGGTAAGGAAAGTCACTATTGCTCTCATTGCCATACACAGTGCAAATAGCACTCGAGTCTGTTCCCAACAAGTACAGTGTATTGGACTGAAGAGGAGCTACTCTTCTTGTCAGTTTCCTAAGCAAAGTTGAACTACATATGGTCCATGTGTGTAGGAAGCACAGTTCTTTGTTCTGAGCAAGCTCACTGTTTGGACCCCATAGGAAACACAGTAGAGTAGAAGAGTGCTATTTACTCTAAAGCAGAGTGTGTTTCATGTAAGGCGAGCTAGCATTTGTTTCCAGTCCTAAATGGCGTTGAAACACATGCAGATTCTGGTCCTACGAGCAAGAGTTATTTTCTGGTAAGGAAAGTCACTATTGCGCTCCCATTGCCATACACAGTGCAAATAGCACTCCAGTTTGTTCCCAGCAAGTACAGTGTATTGGACTGAAGAGGAGCTACTGTTCTTCTCAGTTTCCTAAGCAGAGTTGAACTAGATATGGCCCGTGTGTCTAGGAAGCACAATTCATTTCTTCTGAGCAAGCTCACTGTTCTGGCCCTATAGGAAACACAGTAGAGTAGAAGAGTGCCCTTTTCTCAAAAGCAGAGTGTGTTTCTTGTAAGGCGACCTAGAGTTTGTTTCCCAGTCCTAAATGGAGTTGAGTCACGTGCAGTTTTTTGTCCTATGAGCAAGAGTTGTTTTCTAGTAAGACGAGTCACTATTGTGCTCCAATTTCCATACACAGTGCAAATAGCACTCGCATCTGTTCTCATCAAGTACAGTGTATCGGACTGAAGAGGAGATACTGTTCTTGTCAGTTTCCTAAGCAGAGTTGAACTAGATATGGCCCGTGTTTGTAGGAAGCACAGTTATTATGTTCTGAGCAAGCTCACTGTTCTGGCCCTATAGGAAACACAGTAGAGTAGAAGAGTGCTCTTTTCTCTAAAGCAGAGTGTGTTTCTTGTAAGGTGAGCTCGCGTTTCTTTTCCAGTCCTAAATGGAGTTGAGTCACAGACAGTTTTTGGTTCTACGAGCAAGAGTTGTTTTCTGGTAAGAAGAGTCACTATTGCGCTCCAAATGCCATAAACAGTGAAAATAGCACTCGCGTCTGTTCCCAGCAAGTACATTGTATTGGACTGAATAGGAGTTACTGTTCTTGTCAGTTTCCTAAGCACAGTTGAACTAGATATGGTCCATGTGTGTAGGAAGCACAGTTCTTTTGTTCTGAGCAAGCTCACTGTTTGGACCCCATAGCAAACACAGTAGAGTAGAAGAGTGCTCTTTTCTCAAAAGCAGAGTGAGTTTCTTGTAAGGCGAGCTAGCTTTTGTTTCCCAGTCTTAAATGGAGTTGAATCACATGCAGTTTGTGGTCCTACGAGCAAGAGTTGTTTTATGGTAAGAATAGTCATTATAGCGCTGCCATTGCCATACACAGGACAAATAGCACTGGCTTCTGTTCGCAGCAAGTACAGTGTATTGGACTGAAGAGGATCTACTGTTCTTGTCAGGTTCCTAAGCAGAATTTAACTAGGTATGGCCGTGTGTGTAGGAAGCACAGTTCTTTTGTTCTGAGCAAGCTCAATATTCGGACCCCATAGGAAACACAGTAGAGTAGAAGAGTGCTCTTTTCTCAAAAGCAGAGTGTGTTTCTTGTAAAGCGAGCTAGCGTTTGTTTCCCAGTCCTAAATGGAGTTGAATCACATGCAGTTTGTGGTCCTACGAGCAAGAGTTGTTTTCTGGTAAGGAAAGTCACTATTGCGCTCCCATTGCCATACACAGTGCAAATAGCACTCGCGTATGTTCCCAGCAAATACAGTGTATCGGACTGAAGAGGAGCTACCATTCTCGTCACTTTCCTAAGCTGAGTTGAACTAGATAAGGCCCGTGTGTGTAGGATGCACAGTTCTTATGTTCTGAGCAAGCTCACTGTTCTGGCCCTATAGGAAACACAGTAGATTAGAAGAGTGCTCTTTTCTCAAAAGCAGAGTGTGTTTCTTGTAAGGCGAGCTAGCGTTTGTTTCCCAGTCCTAAATGGAGTTGAATCACATGCAGTTTCTTTTCCTATGACAAAGAGTTGTTTTCTGGTAAGTAAGGTCACTATTGTGCTCCCATTGCCATACACAGGGCAAATAGCACTCGTGTCTGTTCCCAGCAAGTACAGTGTATTGGACTGAATAGGAGCTACTGTTCTTGTCAGTTTCCTAAGCAGAGTTGAACTACATATGGTCCTTGTGTGTCGGAAGCACAGTCTTTTGTTCTGAGCAAGCTCACAGTTTGGACACCATAGGAAACACAGTAGAGTAGAAGAGTGCTTATTTCTCAAAAGCAGAGTGTGATTCTTGTAAGGCGAGCTAGCGTTTGTGTCCCAGTCCTAAATGGAGTGGAATCACATGCAGTTTCTGGTCCTACGAGCAAGAGTTGTTTTCTGGTAAGGAAAGTCATTATTGCGCTCCCATTGCCATACACAGTGCAAATAGCACTCACGTCTGTTCCCAGCAAGTACAGTGTATTGGACTGAAGAGGAGCTACTGTTCTTGTCAGTTTCCTAAGCAGAGTTGAACTAGATATGGCCCATGTGTGTAGGAAGCACAGTTCTTATGTTCTGAGCAAGCTCACTGTTCTGGCCCTATAGCAAACACAGTAGAGTAAATGAGTGCTCTTTTCTCTAAAGCAGAGTGTGTTTCTTTTAAGGCGAGCTAGCGTTTGTTTCCTAGTCCTAAATGGAGTTGAATCACATGCAGTTTCTGGTCCTACGAACAAGAGTTGTTTTCTGGTAAAGAAAGTCACATTGCGCTCAGATTGCCATACACAGTGCAAAGAGCCCAAGCGTCTGTTCCCAGCAAGTACAGTGTAATGGACTGAATAGGTGCTACTGTTCTTGTCAGTTTCCTAAGCAGAGTTGAACTACATATAGTCCGTGTGTGTAGGAAGCACAGTTCTTTTGTTCTGAGCAAGCTCACTGTTTGGACCCCACAGGAAACACAGTAGAGTAGAAGAGTGCTCTTTTCTCAAAAGCAGAGTGTGTTTCTTGTAAGGCGAGCTAGCGTTTGTTTCGCAGTCCTAAATGGAGTTGAATCCCATGCAGTTTCTGGTACTACGAGCAAGAGTTGTTTTCTGAGTAAGAAGAGTCACTATTGTGCTGCCATTGTCATACACAGGACAAATAGCACTGGCGTCTGTTCGCAGCAAGTACAGTGTATTGGACTGAAGAGGATCTACTGTTCTTGTCAGGTTCCTAAGCAGAATTGAACTAGATATGGCCGTGTGTATAGGAAGCCCAGTTCTTTTGTTCTGAGCAAGCTCACTGTTCGGACCCCTTGGAAACACATTAGAGTAGAAGAGTGCTCTTTTCTCAAAAGCAGAGTGTGTTTCTTGTAAGGCGAGTTAGCGTTTGTTTCCCAGTCCTAAATGGAGTTGAATCACATGCAGTTTCTGGTCCTACGAGCAAGAGTTGTTTTCAGGTAAGGAAAGTCACGATTGCGCTTTCATTGCCATACACAGTGCATATAGCACTCGCGTCTCTTCCCAGCAAGTACAGTGTATCGGACTGAAGAGGAGCTACTGTTCTTGTCAGTTTCCTAAGCAAAGTTGAACTAGATATGGCCCGTGTGTGTAGGAAGCACAGTTCTTATGTTCTGAGCAAGCTACTGTTCTGGCCCTTTAGGAAACACAGTAGAGTAGAAGAGTGCTCTTTTCTCTAAAGCAGAGTGTGTTTCATGTAAGGCGAGCTAACGTTTGTTTCCTAGTCCTAAATGGAGTTGAATCACATGCAGTTTGTGGTCCTACGAGCAAGAGTTGTTTTCTGGTAAGGAAAGTCACTATTGCGCTCTCATTGCCATACACAGTGCAAATAACACTCGCGAATGTTCCAAGCAAGTACAGTGTATTGGACTGAAGAGGAGCTACTGTTCTTGTCAATTTCTTAAGCAGAGTTGAACTAGATATGGTCCATGTGTGTAGGAAGCACAGTTCTTTTGTTCTGAGCAAGCTCACTGTTTGGACCCCATAGGAAACACAGTAGAGTAGAAGAGTGCTCTTTTCTCAAAAGCAGAGTGTGTTTCATGTAAGGCTAGCTAGCATTTGTTTCCCAGTCCTAAATGGCGTGAATCACATGCAGTTTGTGGTCCTACGAGCAAGAGTTGTTTTTGGTAAGGAAAGTCACTATTGCGCTCATTGCCATACACAGTGCAAATAGCACTCGTGTCTGTTCCCAGCAAGTACAGTGTATTGGACTGAAGAGGAGCTACTGTTCTTGTCAGTTTCCTAAGCAAAGTTGAACTACATATGGTCCGTGTGTGTAGGAAGCACAGTTCTTTGTTCTGAGCAAGCTCACTGTTCTGGCCCTATAGGAAACACAGTAGAGTGGAAAAGTGCTCTTTTCTCTAAAGCAGAGTGTGTTTCTTGTAAGGTGAGCTCGTGTCTGTTTCCCAGTCCTAAATGGAGTTGAGTCACAGACAGTTTTTGATCCTACGAGCAAGAGTTGTTTTCTGGTAAGAAGAGTCACTATTGCGCTCCAAATGCCATAAACAGTGAAAAGAGCACTCGCGTCTGTTCCCAGCAAGTACATTGTATTGGACTGAATAGGAGCTACTGTTCTTGTCAGTTTCCTAAGCAGAGTTGAACTAGATATGGTCCATGTGTGTAGGAAGCACAGTTCTTTTGTTCTGAGCAAGCTCACTGTTTGGGCCCCATATCAAACACAGTAGAGTAGAAGTGTGCTCTTTTCTCAAAAGCAGAGTGTGTTTCTTGTAAGGCGAGCTAGCGTTTGTTTCACAGTCCTAAATGGAGTGGAATCACATGCAGTTTCTGGTCCTACGAGCAAGAGTTGTTTTATGGTAAGAATAGTCACTATTGAGCTGGCATTGCCATACACAGGACAAATAGCACAGGCGTCTGTTCCCAGCAAGTACAGTGTATTGGACTGAAGAGGATCTACTGTTCTTGTCAGGTTCCTAAGCAGAATTGAAATAGATATGGCCGTGTGTGTAGGAAGCACAGTTCTTTTGTTCTGAGCAAGCTCACTGTTCGGACCCCATAGGAAACACAGTAGAGTAGAAGAGTGCTCATTTCTGAAAGCAGAGTGTGTTTCTTGTAAGGCGAGCTAGCATTTGTTTCCCAGTCCTAAATGGAGTTGAATCACATGCAGTTTGTGGTCCTACGAGCAAGAGTTGTTTTATGGTAAGAATAGTCATTATTGCGCTGCGATTGCCATACACAGGACAAATAGCACTGGCGTCTGTTCGCAGCAAGTACAGTGTATTGGACTGAAGACGATCTACTGTTCTTGTCAGGTTCCTAAGCAGAATTGAACTAGGTATGGCCGTGTGTAGGAAACACAGTTCTTTTGTTCTGAGCAAGCTCACTGTTCGGACCCCTTAGGAAACACAGTAGAGTAGAAGAGTGCTCTTTTCTCAAAAGCAGAGTGTGTTTCTTGTAAGGCAAGCTAGCGTTTGTTTCCCAGTCCTAAATGGAGTTGAATCACATGCAGTTTCTGGTCCTACGAGCAAGAGTTGTTTTCTGGTAAGGAAAGTCACATTGCGCTCCCATTGCCATACACAGTGCAAATAGCACTCGCGTCTGTTCCCAGCAAGTACAGTGTATCGGACTGAAGAGGAGCTACTGTTCTTGTCACTTTCCTAAGCAGAGTTGAACTAGATAAGGCCCGTGTGTGTAGGAAGCACAGTTCTTATGTTCTGAGCAAGCTCACTGTTCTGGCCCTATAGGAAACACAGTAGAGTAGAAGAGTGCTCTTTTCTCTAAAGCAGAGTGTGTTTCTTGTAAGGCGAGCTAGCGTTTGTTTCGCAGTCCTAAATGGAGTTGAATCCCATGCAGTTTCTGGTACTACGAGCAAGAGTTGTTTTCTGGTAAGAAGAGTCACTATTGCGCTCCAAATGCCATAAACAGTGAAAATAGCACTCGCGTGTGTTCCCAGCAAGTACATTGTATTGGACTGAATAGGAGTTACTGTTCTTGTCAGTTTCCTAAGCACAGTTGAACTAGATATGGTCCATGTGTGTAGGAAGCACAGTTCTTTTGTTCTGAGCAAGCTCACTGTTTGGACCCCATAGCAAACACAGTAGAGTAGAAGAGTGCTCTTTTCTCAAAAGCAGAGTGTGTTTCTTGTAAGGTGAGCTAGCGTTTGTTTCCCAGTCCTAATGGAGTGGAATCACATGCAGTCTGGTCCTACGAGCAAGAGTTGTTTTATGGTAAGAATAGTCACCATTGCGCTGGCATTGCCATACACAGGACAAATAGCACAGGCGTCTGTTCCCAGCAAGTACAGTGTATTGGACTGAAGAGGATCTACTGTTCTTGTCAGTTTCCTAAGCAGAATTGAAATAGATATGGCCGTGTGTGTAGGAAGCACAGTTCTTTTGTCCTGAGCAAGCTCACTGTTCGGACCCCATAGGAAACACAGTAGAGTAGAAGAGTGCTCATTTCTGAAAAGCAGAGTGTGTTTCTTGTAAGGCGAGCTAGCTTTTGTTTCCCAGTCCTAAATGGAGTTGAATCACATGCAGTTTGTGGTCCTACGAGCAAGAGTTGTTTTATGGTAAGAATAGTCACTATAGCGCTGCCATTGCCATACACAGGACAAATAGCACTGGCTTCTGTTCGCAGCAAGTACAGTGTATTGGACTGAAGAGGATCTACTGTTCTTGTCAGGTTCCTAAGCAGAATTGAACTAGGTATGGCCGTGTGTGTAGGAAGCACAGTTCTTTTGTTCTGAGCAAGCTCAATATTCGGACCCCATAGGAAACACAGTAGAGTAGAAGAGTGCTCTTTTCTCAAAAGCAGAGTGTGTTTCTTGTAAAGCGAGCTAGCGTTTGTTTCCCAGTCCTAAATGGAGTTGAATCACATGCAGTTTGTGGTCCTACGAGCAAGAGTTGTTTTCTGGTAAGGAAAGTCACTATTGCGCTCCCATTGCCATACACAGTGCAAATAGCACTCGCGTCTGTTCCCAGCAAATACAGTGTATCGGACTGAAGAGGAGCTACCATTCTCGTCACTTTCCTAAGCTGAGTTGAACTAGATAAGGCCCGTGTGTGTAGGATGCACAGTTCTTATGTTCTGAGCAAGCTCACTGTTCTGGCCCTATAGGAAACACAGTAGATTAGAAGAGTGCTCTTTTCTCAAAAGCAGAGTGTGTTTCTTGTAAGGCGAGCTAGCGTTTGTTTCCCAGTCCTAAATGGAGTTGAATCACATGCAGTTTCTTTTCCTATGACAAAGAGTTGTTTTCTGGTAAGTAAGGTCACTATTGTGCTCCCATTGCCATACACAGGGCAAATAGCACTCGTGTCTGTTCCCAGCAAGTACAGTGTATTGGACTGAATAGGAGCTACTGTTCTTGTCAGTTTCCTAAGCAGAGTTGAACTACATATGGTCCTTGTGTGTCGGAAGCACAGTCTTTTGTTCTGAGCAAGCTCAGAGTTTGGACACCATAGGAAACACAGTAGAGTAGAAGAGTGCTCTTTTCTCAAAAGCAGAGTGTGATTCTTGTAAGGCGAGCTAGCGTTTGTGTCCCAGTCCTAAATGGAGTGGAATCACATGCAGTTTCTGGTCCTACGAGCAAGAGTTGTTTTCTGGTAAGGAAAGTCATTATTGCGCTCCCATTGCCATACACAGTGCAAATAGCACTCACGTCTGTTCCCAGCAAGTACAGTGTATTGGACTGAAGAGGAGCTACTGTTCTTGTCAGTTTCCTAAGCAGAGTTGAACTAGATATGGCCCATGTGTGTAGGAAGCACAGTTCTTATGTTCTGAGCAAGCTCACTGTTCTGGCCCTATAGGAAACACAGTAGAGTAAATGAGTGCTCTTTTCTCTAAAGCAGAGTGTGTTTCTTGTAAGGCGAGCTAGCGTTTGTTTCCTAGTCCTAAATGGAGTTGAATCACATGCAGTTTCTGGTCCTACGAACAAGAGTTGTTTTCTGGTAAAGAAAGTCACATTGCGCTCCGATTGCCATACACAGTGCAAAGAGCACAAGCGTCTGTTCCCAGCAAGTACAGTGTAATGGACTGAATAGGTGCTACTGTTCTTGTCAGTTTCCTAAGCAGAGTTGAACTACATATAGTCCGTGTGTGTAGGAAGCACAGTTCTTTTGTTCTGAGCAAGCTCACTGTTTGGACCCCACAGGAAACACAGTAGAGTAGAAGAGTGCTCTTTTCTCAAAAGCAGAGTGTGTTTCTTGTAAGGCGAGTTAGCGTTTGTTTCCCAGTCCTAAATGGAGTTGAATCACATGCAGTTTCTGGTCCTACGAGCAAGAGTTGTTTTCAGGTAAGGAAAGTCACGATTGTGCTTTCATTGCCATACACAGTGCATATAGCACTCGCGTCTCTTCCCAGCAAGTACAGTGTATCGGACTGAAGAGGAGCTACTGTTCTTGTCAGTTTCCTAAGCAAAGTTGAACTAGATATGGCCCTTGTGTGTAGGAAGCACAGTTCTTATGTTCTGAGCAAGCAACTGTTCTGGCCCTTTAGGAAACACAGTAGAGTAGAAGAGTGCTCTTTTCTCTAAAGCAGAGTGTGTTTCTTGTAAGGCGAGCTAACGTTTGTTGACTAGTCCTAAATGGAGTTGAATCACATGCAGTTTGTGGTCCTACGAGCAAGAGTTGTTTTCTGGTAAGGAAAGTCACTATTGCGCTCTCATTGCCATACACAGTGCAAATAACACTCGCGAATGTTCCAAGCAAGTACAGTGTATTGGACTGAAGAGGAGCTACTGTTCTTGTCAATTTCTTAAGCAGAGTTGAACTAGATATGGTCCATGTGTGTAGGAAGCACAGTTCTTTTGTTCTGAGCAAGCTCACTGTTTCGAACCCATAGGAAACACAGTAGAGTAGAAGAGTGCTCTTTTCTCAAAAGCAGAGTGTGTTTCATGTAAGGCTAGCTAGCATTTGTTTCCCAGTCCTAAATGGCGTGAATCACATGCAGTTTGTGGTCCTACGAGCAAGAGTTGTTTTTGGTAAGGAAAGTCACTATTGCGCTCATTGCCATACACAGTGCAAATAGCACTCGTGTCTGTTCCCAGCAAGTACAGTGTATTGGACTGAAGAGGATCTACTGTTCTTGTCAGTTTCCTAAGCAAAGTTGAACTACATATGGTCCGTGTGTGTAGGAAGCACAGTTCTTTGTTCTGAGCAAGCTCACTGTTCTGGCCCTATAGGAAACACAGTAGAGTGGAAAAGTGCTCTTTTCTCTAAAGCAGAGTGTGTTTCTTGTAAGGTGAGCTCGTGTCTGTTTCCCAGTCCTAAATGGAGTTGAGTCACAGACAGTTTTTGATCCTACGAGCAAGAGTTGTTTTCTGGTAAGAAGAGTCACTATTGCGCTCCAAATGACATAAACAGTGAAAAGAGCACTCGCGTCTGTTCCCAGCAAGTACATTGTATTGGACTGAATAGGAGCTACTGTTCTTGTCAGTTTCCTAAGCAGAGTTGAACTAGATATGGTCCATGTGTGTAGGAAGCACAGTTCTTTTGTTCTGAGCAAGCTCACTGTTAAGACCCCATATCAAACACAGTAGAGTAGAAGTGTGCTCTTTTCTCAAAAGCAGAGTGTGTTTCTTGTGAGGCGAGCTAGCGTTTGTTTCACAGTCCTAAATGGAGTGGAATCACATGCAGTTTCTGGTCCTACGAGCAAGAGTTGTTTTATGGTAAGAATAGTCACTATTGAGCTGGCATTGCCATACACAGGACAAATAGCACAGGCGTCTGTTCCCAGCAAGTACAGTGTATTGGACTGAAGAGGATCTACTGTTCTTGTCAGGTTCCTAAGCAGAATTGAAATAGATATGGCCGTGTGTGTAGGAAGCACAGTTCTTTTGTTCTGAGCAAGCTCACTGTTCGGACCCCATAGGAAACACAGTAGAGTAGAAGAGTGCTCATTTCTGAAAGCAGAGTGTGTTTCTTGTAAGGCGAGCTAGCATTTGTTTCCCAGTCCTAAATGGAGTTGAATCACATGCAGTTTGTGGTCCTACGAGCAAGAGTTGTTTTATGGTAAGAATAGTCATTATTGCGCTGCGATTGCCATACACAGGACAAATAGCACTGGCGTCTGTTCGCAGCAAGTACAGTGTATTGGACTGAAGACGATCTACTGTTCTTGTCAGGTTCCTAAGCAGAATTGAACTAGGTATGGCCGTGTGTAGGAAACACAGTTCTTTTGTTCTGAGCAAGCTCACTGTTCGGACCCCTTAGGAAACACAGTAGAGTAGAAGAGTGCTCTTTTCTCAAAAGCAGAGTGTGTTTCTTGTAAGGCGAGCTAGCGTTTGTTTCTCAGTCCTAAATGGAGTTGAATCACATGCAGTTTCTGGTCCTACGAGCAAGAGTTGTTTTCTGGTAAGGAAAGTCACATTGCGCTCCCATTGCCATACACAGTGCAAATAGCACTCGCGTCTGTTCCCAGCAAGTACAGTGTATCGGACTGAAGAGGAGCTACTGTTCTTGTCACTTTCCTAAGCAGAGTTGAACTAGATAAGGCCCGTGTGTGTAGGAAGCACAGTTCTTATGTTCTGAGCAAGCACACTGTTCTGGCCCTATAGGAAACACAGTAGAGTAGAAGAGTGCTCTTTTCTCTAAAGCAGAGTGTGTTTCTTGTAAGGCGAGCTAGCATTTGTTTCCCAGTCCTAAATGGAGTTGAATCCCATGCAGTTTCTGGTACTACGAGCAAGAGTTGTTTTCTGGTAAGAAGAGTCACTATTGTGCTGCCATTGCCATACACAAGACAAATAGCACTGGCGTCTGTTCGCAGCAAGTACAGTGTATTGGACTGAAGAGGATCTACTGTTCTTGTCAGGTTCCTAAGCAGAATTGAACTAGATATGGCCCGTGTTTGTAGGAAGCACAGTTCTTATGTTCTGAGCAAGCTACTGTTTTGGCCCTAAAGGAAACACAGTAGAGTAGAAGAGTGCTCTTTTCTCTAAAGCAGAGTGTGTTTCTTGTAAGGCGAGCTAGCGTTTGTTTCCTAGTCCTAAATGGAGTTGAAACACATGCAGTTTGTGGTCCTACGAGCAAGAGTTGTTTTCTGGTAAGGAAAGTCACTATTGCGCTCTCATTGCCATACACAGTGCAAATAACACTGGCGAATGTTCCAAGCAAGTACAGTGTATTGGACTGAAGAGGAGCTACTGTTCTTGTCAATTTCTTAAGCAGAGTTGAACTAGATATGGTCCATGTGTGTAGGAAGCACAGTTCTTTGTTCTGAGCAAACTCACTGTTTGGACCCCATAGGAAACACAGTAGAGTAGAAGAGTGCTCTTTTCTCAAAAGCAGAGTGTGTTTCATGTAAGGCGAGCTAGCATTTGTTTCCCAGTCCTAAATAGCGTGAATCACATGCAGTTTGTGGTCCTACGAGCAAGAGTTGTTTTTGGTAAGGAAAGTCACTATTGCGCTCATTGCCATACACAGTGCAAATAGCACTCGTGTCTGTTCCCAGCAAGTACAGTGTATTGGACTGAAGAGGAGCTACTGTTCTTGTCAGGTTCCTAAGCAAAGTTGAACTACATATGGTCCGTGTGTGTAGGAAGCACAGTTCTTTGTTCTGAGCAAGCTCACTGTTTTGACCCCTTTGGAAACACAGTAGAGTAGAAGAGTGCTCTTTTTTCAAAAGCAGAGTGTGTTTCTTGTAAGGCGAGCTAGCGTTTGTTTCCCAGTCCTAAATGGAGTTGAATCACATGCAGTTTGTGGTCCTACGAGCAAGAGTTGTTTTATGGTAAGAATAGTCACTATTGCGCTCCCATTGCCATACACAGGACAAATAGCACTGGCGTCTGTTCCAAGCAAGTACAGTGTATTGAACTGAAGAGGATCTACTGTTCTTGTCAGGTTCCTAAGCAGAATTGAACTAGATATGGCCGTGTGTGTAGGAAGCACAGTTCTTTTGTTCTGAGCAAGCTCACTGTTCGGACCCCATAGGAAACACAGTAGAGTAGAAGAGTGCTCTTTTCTCAAAAGCAGAGTGTGTTTCTTGTAAGGCGAGCTAGCGTTTGTTTCCCAGTCCTAAATGGAGTTGAATCACATGCAGTTTCTTTTCCTACGAACAAGAGTTGTTTTCTGGTAAGTAAGGTCACTATTATGCTCCCATTGCCATACACAGGGCAAATAGCACTCGTGTCTGTTCCCAGCAAGTACAGTGTATTGGACTGAATAGGAGCTACTGTTCTTGTCAGTTTCCTAAGCAGAGTTGAACTACATATGGTCCTTTTGTGTCAGAAGCACAGTCTTTTGTTCTGAGCAAGCTCACTGTTTGGACACCATAGTAAACACAGTAGAGTAGAAGAGTGCTCTTTTCTCAAAAGCAGAGTGTGTTTCTTGTAAGGCGAGCTAGCGTTTGTGTCCCAGTCCTAAATGGAGTGGAATCACATGCAGTTTCTGGTCCTACGTGCAAGAATTGTTTTATGGTAATAATAGTCACTATTGCGCTGCCATTGCCATACACAGGACAAATAGCACTGGCGTCTGTTCCCAGCAAGTACAGTGTATTGGACTGAAGAGAATCTTCTGTTCTTGTCAGGTTCCTAAGCAGAATTGAACTAGATATGGCCGTGTGTGTAGGAAGCACAGTTCTTTTGTTCTGATCAAGCTCACTGTTCGGACCCCATAGGAAACACAGTAGAGTAGAAGAGTGCTCTTTTCTCAAAAGCAGAGTGTGTTTATTGTAAGGCGAGCTAGCGTTTGTTTCCCAGTCGTAAATGGCGTTGAATCACATGCAGTTTGTGGTCCTACGAGCAAGAGTTGTTTTCTTGTAAGGAAAGTCACTATTGCGCTCCCATTGCCATACACAGTGCAAATAGCACTCACGTCTGTTCCCAGCAAGTACAGTGTATCGGACTGAAGAGGAGCTACTGTTCTTGTCAGTTTCCTAAGCAGAGTTGAACTAGATATGGCCCGTGTGTGTAGGAAACACAGTTCTTATGTTCTGAGCAAGCTACTGTTCTGGCCCTATAAGAAACACAATAGAGTAGATGAGTGCTCTTTTCTCTAAAGCAGAGTGTGTTTCTTGTAAGGCGAGCTAGCGTTTGTTTCCTAGTCCTAAATGGAGTTGAATCACATGCAGTTTTTGGTCCTACAAGCAAGAGTTTTTTTCTGGTAAGAAGAGTCACTATTGTGCTCCAAATGCCATACACAGTGCAAATAGCACTCGCGTCTGCTCCCAGCATGTACAGTGTTTGGACTGAATAGGAGCTACTGTTCTTGTCAGTTTCCTAAGCAGAGTTGAACTAGATATGGTCCATGTGTGTAGGAAGCACAGTTCTTTTGTTCTGAGCAAGCTCACTGTTTGGACCCCATAGGAAACACCGTAGAGTAGAAGAGAGCTCTTTTCTAAAAAGCAGAGAGTGTTTCTTGTAAGGCAAGCTAGCATTTGTTTACCAGTCCTAAATGGCGTTGAATCACATGCAGTTTGTGGTCCTACGAGCAAGAGTTGTTTTCTGGTAAGGAAAGTCACTATTGCGCTCTCATTGCCATACACAGTGCAAATAACACTCGCGAATGTTCCAAGCAAGTACAGTGTATTGGACTGAAGAGGAGCTACTGTTCTTGTCAGTTTCTTACAGAGTTGAACTAGATATGGTCCATGTGTGTAGGAAGCACAGTTCTTTGTTCTGAGCAAGCTCACTGTTTGGACCCCTTAGGAAACACAGTAGAGTAGAAGAGTGCCCTTTTCTCAAAAGCAGAGTGTGTTTCTTGTAAGGCGACCTAGAGTTTGTTTCCCAGTCCTAAATGGAGTTGAGTCACGTGCAGTTTTTTGTCCTATGAGCAAGAGTTGTTTTCTAGTAAGACGAGTCACTATTGTGCTCCAATTTCCATACACAGTGCAAATAGCACTCGCATCTGTTCTCAGCAAGTACAGTGTATCGGACTGAAGAGGAGATACTGTTCTTGTCAGTTTCCTAAGCAGAGTTGAACTAGATATGGCCCGTGTTTGTAGGAAGCACAGTTATTATGTTCTGAGCAAGCTCACTGTTCTGGCCCTATAGGAAACACAGTAGAGTAGAAGAGTGCTCTTTTCTCTAAAGCAGAGTGTGTTTCTTGTAAGGCGAGCTCGCGTTTGTTTTCCAGTCCTAAATGGAGTTTAGTCACAGACAGTTTTTGGTTCTATGAGCAAGAGTTGTTTTCTGGTAAGAAGAGTCACTATTGCGCTCCAAATTCCATAAACAGTGAAAATAGCACTCGTGTCTGTTCCCAGCAAGTACATTGTATTGGACTGAATAGGAGCTACTGTTCTTGTCAGTTTCCTAAGCAGAGTTGAACTAGATATGGTCCATGTGTGTAGGAAGCACAGTTCTTTTGTTCTGAGCAAGCTCACTGTTTGGACCCCATAGCAAACACAGTAGAGTAGAAGAGTGCTCTTTTCTCAAAAGCAGAGTGAGTTTCTTGTAAGGCGAGCTAGCGTTTGTTTCCCAGTCCTAAATGGCGTGGAATCACATGCAGTCTGGTCCTACGAGCAAGAGTTGTTTTATGGTAAGAATAGTCACTATTGCGCTGGCATTGCCATACACAGGACAAATAGCACTGGCGTCTGTTCCCAGCAAGTACAGTGTATTGGACTGAAGAGGATCTACTGTTCTTGTCAGTTTCCTAAGCAGAATTGAACTAGATATGGCCGTGTGTGTAGGAAGCACAGTTCTTTTGTTCTGAGCAAGCTCACTGTTCGGACCCCATAGGAAACACAGTAGAGTAGAAGAGTGCTCATTTCTGAAAAGCAGAGTGTGTTTCTTGTAAGGCGAGCTAGCTTTTGTTTCCCAGTCCTAAATGGAGTTGAATCACATGCAGTTTGTGGTCCTACGAGCAAGAGTTGTTTTCTGGTAAGAATAGTCATTATAGCGCTGCCATTGCCATACACAGGACAAATAGCACTGGCTTCTGTTCGCAGCAAGTACAGTGTATTGGACTGAAGAGGATCTACTGTTCTTGTCAGGTTCCTAAGCAGAATTGAACTAGGTATGGCCGTGTGTGTAGGAAGCACAGTTCTTTTGTTCTGAGCAAGCTCAATGTTCGGACCCCATAGGAAACACAGTAGAGTAGAAGAGTGCTCTTTTCTCAAAAGCAGAGTGTGTTTCTTGTAAGGCGAGCTAGCGTTTGTTTCCCAGTCCTAAATGGAGTTGAATCACATGCAGTTTCTGGTCCTACGAGCAAGAGTTGTTTTCTGGTAAGGAAAGTCACTATTGCGCTCCCATTGCCATACACAGTGCAAAAAGCACTCGCGTCTGTTCCCAGCAAATACAGTGTATCGGACTGAAGAGGAGCTACCGTTCTTGTCACTTTCCTAAGCAGAGTTGAACTAGATAAGGCCCGTGTGTGTAGGATGCACAGTTCTTATGTTCTGAGCAAGCTCACTGTTCTGGCCCTATAGGAAACACAGTAGATTAGAAGAGTGCTCTTTTATCAAAAGCAGAGTGTGTTTCTTGTAAGGCGAGCTAGCGTTTGTTTCCTAGTCCTGAATGGAGTTGAATCACATGCAGTTTCTTTTCCTACGAACAAGAGTTGTTTTCTGGTAAGGAAAGTCACTATTGTGCTTCCATTGCCATACACAGGACAAAGAGCACTCGCGTATTTTCCCAGCAAGTACAGTGTATTGGACTGAATAGGAGCTACTGTTCTTGTCAGTTTCCTAAGCAGAGTTGAACTACATATGGTCCTTGTGTGTAGGAAGCACAGTTCTTTTGTTCTGAGCAAGATCACTGTTTGGACCCCATAGGAAACACCGTAGAGTAGAAGAGAGCTCTTTTCTAAAAAGCAGAGAGTGTTTCTTGTAAGGCAAGCTAGCATTTGTTTACCAGTCGTAAATGGCGTTGAATCACATGCAGTTTGTGGTCCTACGAGCAAGAGTTGTTTTCTGGTAAGGAAAGTCACTATTGCACTCTCATTGCCATACACAGTGCAAATAACACTCGCGAATGTTCCAAGCAAGTACAGTGTATTGGACTGAAGAGGAGCTACTGTTCTTGTCAGTTTCTTAAGGAGAGTTGAACTAGATATGGTCCATGTGTGTAGGAAGCACAGTTCTTTGTTCTGAGCAAGCTCACTGTTTGGACCCCATAGGAAACACAGTAGAGTAGAAGAGTGCTCTTTTCTCAAAAGCAGAGTGTGTTTCATGTAAGGCGAGCTAGCATTTGTTTCCCAGTCCTAAATGGCGTTGAATCACATGCAGTTTGTGGTCCTACGAGCAAGAGTTGTTTTTGGTAAGGAAAGTCACTATTGCTCTCATTGCCATACACAGTGCAAATAGCACTCGAGTCTGTTCCCAGCAAGTACAGTGTATTGGACTGAAGAGGAGCTACTCTTCTTGTCAGTTTCCTAAGCAAAGTTGAACTACATATGGTCCATGTGTGTAGGAAGCACAGTTCTTTGTTCTGAGCAAGCTCACTGTTTGGACCCCATAAGAAACACAGTAGAGTAGAAGAGTGCTATTTTCTCTAAAGCAGAGTGTGTTTCATGTAAGGCGAGCTAGCATTTGTTTCCCAGTCCTCAATGGCGTTGAAACACATGCAGATTCTGGTCCTACGAGCAAGAGATGTTTTCTGGTAAGGAAAGTCACTATTGCGCTCCCATTGCCATACACAGTGCAAATAGCACTCCAGTTTGTTCCCAGCAAGTACAGTGTATTGGACTGAAGAGGAGCTACTGTTCTTCTCAGTTTCCTAATTAGAGTTGAAGTAGATATGGCCCGTGTGTCTAGGAAGCACAATTCATTTCTTCTGAGCAAGCTCACTGTTCTGGCCCTATAGGAAACACAGTAGAGTAGAAGAGTGCCCTTTTCTCAAAAGCAGAGTGTGTTTCTTGAAAGGCGACCTAGAGTTTGTTTCCCAGTCCTAAATGGAGTTGAGTCACGTGCAGTTTTTTGTCCTATGAGCAAGAGTTGTTTTCTAGTTAGACGAGTCTCTATTGTGCTCCAATTTCCATACACAGTGCAAATAGCACTCGCATCTGTTTTCAGCAAGTACAGTGTATGGGACTGAAGAGGAGATACTGTTCTTGTCAGTTTCCTAAGCAGAGTTGAACTAGATATGGCCCGTGTTTGTAGGAAGCACAGTTATTATGTTCTGAGCAAGCTCACTGTTCTGGCCCTATAGGAAACACAGTAGAGTAGAAGAGTGCTCTTTTCTCAAAAGCAGAGTGTGTTTCTTGTAAGTCGAGCTAGCGTTTGTGTCCCAGTCCTAAATGGAGTGGAATCACATGCAGTTTCTGGTCCTACGTGCAAGAGTTGTTTTATGGTAATAATAGTCACTATTGTGCTGCCATTGCCATACACAGGACAAATAGCACTGGCGTCTGTTCCCAGCAAGTACAGTGTATTGGACTGAAGAGCATCTACTGTTCTTGTCAGGTTCCTAAGCAGAATTGAACTAGATATGGCCCTTGTGAAGGAAGCACAGTTCTTTTGTTCTGAGCAAGCTCACTGTTTGGACCCCATAGCAAACACAGTAGAGTAGAAGAGTGCTCTTTTCTCAGAAGCAGAGTGTGTTTCTTGTAAGGCGAGCTAGCGTTTGTTTCCCAGTCCTAAATGGAGTTGAATCACATGCAGTTTCTTGTCCTACGAGCAAGAGTTGTTTTCTGGTAAGGAAAGTCACTATTGCGCTCCCATTGCCATACACAGTGCAAATAGCACTCACGTCTGTTCCCAGCAAGTACAGTGTATCGGACTGAATAGGAGCTACTGTTCTTGTCAGTTTCCTAAGCAGAGTTGAACTAGATATGGCCCGTGTGTGTAGGAAGCACAGTTCTTATGTTCTGAGCAAGCTCACTGTTCTGGCCCTATAGGAAACACAGTAGAGTAAAAGAGTGCTCTTTTCTCTAAAGCAGAGTGTGTTTCTTGTAAGGCGATCTAGCGTTTGTTTCCTAGTCCTGAATGGAGTTGAATCACATGCAGTTTCTGGTCCTACGAACAAGAGTTGTTTTCTGGTAATGAAAGTCACATTGCACTCCGATTGCCATACACAGTGCAAAGAGCACTCGCGTCTGTTCCCAGCAAGTACAGTGTAATGGACTCAATAGGTGCTACTGTTCTTGTCAGTTTCCTATGCAGAGTTGAACTACATATGGTCCGTGTGTGTAGGAAGCACAGTTCTTTTGTTCTGAGCAAGCTCACTGTTTGGACCCCTTAGGAAACACAGTAGAGTAGAAGAGTGCTCTTTTCTCTAAAGCAGAGTGTGTTTCTTGTAAGGAGAGCTAGCGTTTGTTTCGCAGTCCTAAATGGAGTTGATCCCATACAGTTTCTGGTCCTACGAGCAAGAGTTGTTTTCTGGTAAGAAGAGTCACTATTGTGCTGCCATTGCCATACACAGGACAAATAGCACTGGCGTCTGTTCGCAACAAGTACAGTGTATTGGACTGAAGAGGATCTACTGTTCTTGTCAGCTTCCTAAGCAGAATTGAACTAGATATGGCCGTGTGTGTAGGAAGCCCAGTTCTTTTGTTCTGAGCAAGCTCACTGTTTGGACCCAATAGGAAACACAGTAGAGTAGAAGAGTGCTCTTTTCTCAAAAGCAGAGTGTGTTTCTTGTAAGGCGAGCTAGCGTTTGTTTCCCAGTCCTAAATGGAGTTGAATCACATGCAATTTCTGGTCCTACGAGCAAGAGTTGTTTTCAGGTAAGGAAAGTCACGATTGTGCTTTCATTGCCATACACAGTGCATATAGCACTCGCGTCTGTCCCAGGAAGTACAGTGTATCGGACTGAAGAGGAGCTACTGTTCTTGTCAGTTTCCTAAGCAGACTTGAACTAGATATGGCCCGTGTGTGTAGGAAGCACAGTTCTTATGTTCTGAGCAAGCTACTGTTCTGGCCCTATAGGAAACACAGTAGAGTAGATGAGTGCTCTTTTCTCTAAAGCAGAGTGTGTTTCTTGTAAGGCGAGCTAGCGTTTGTTTCCTAGTCCTAAATGGAGTTGAATCACATGCAGTTTTTGGTCCTACAAGCAAGAGTTTTTTTCTGGTAAGAAGAGTCACTATTGTGCTCCAAATGCCATACCCAGTGCAAATAGCACTCGCATCTGCTCCCAGCATGTACAGTGTATTGGACTGAATAGGAGCTACTGTTCTTGTCAGTTTCCTAAGCAGAGTTGAACTTGATATGGTCCATGTGTGCAGGAAGCAGACTTCTTTTGTTCTGAGCAAGCTCACTGTTTGGACCCCATAGGAAACACCATAGAGTAGAAGAGAGCTCTTTTATAAAAAGCAGAGAGTGTTTCTTGTAAGGCAAGCTAGCATTTGTTTACCAGTCCTAAATGGCGTTGAATCACATGCAGTTTGTGGTCCTACGAGCAAGAGTTGTTTTCTGGTAAGGAAAGTCACATTGCGCTACCATTGCCATTCACAGTACAAATAGCACTCCCGTCTGTTCCCAGCAAGTACAGTGTATTGGACTGAATAGGAGCTACTGTTCTTGTCAGTTTCCTAAGCAGAGTTGAACTACATATGGTCCTTGTGTGTCGGAAGCACAGTCTTTTGTTCTGAGCAAGCTCACAGTATGGACAACATAGGAAACACAGTAGAGTAGAAGAGTGCTCTTTTCTCAAAAGCAGAGTGTGATTCTTGTAAGGCGAGCTAGCGTTTGTGTCCCAGTCCTAAATGGAGTGGAATCACATGCAGTTTCTGGTCCTACGTGCAAGAGTTGTTTTATGGTAATAATAGTCACTATTGCGCTGGCATTGCCATACACAGGACAAATAGCACTGGCGTCTGTTCCCAGCAAGTACAGTGTATTGGACTGAAGAGAATCTTCTGTTCTTGTCAGGTTCCTAAGCAGAATTGAACTAGATATGGCCGTGTGTGTAGGAAGCACAGTTCTTTTGTTCTGAGCAAGCTCACTGTTCGGACCCCATAGGAAACACAGTAGAGTAGAAGAGTGCTCTTTTCTCAAAAGCAGAGTGTGTTTCTTGTAAGGCGAGCTAGCGTTTGTTTCCCAGTCCTAAATGGAGTTGAATCACATGCAGTTTCTTTTCCTACGAACAGGAGTTGTTTTCTGGTAAGGAAAGTCACTATTGTGCTCCCATTGCCATAAACAGGGCAAATAGCACTCGCGTCTGTTCCCAGCAAGTACAGTGTATTGGACTGAATAGGAGCTACTGTTCTTGTCAGTTTCCTAAGCAGAGTTGAACTACATATGGTCCTTGTGTGTAGGAAGCACAGTCTTTTGTTCTGAGCAAGCTCACTGTTTGGACCCCATAGGAAACACAGTAGAGTAGAAGAGTGCTCTTTTCTCAAAAGCAGAGTGTGTTTCTTGTAAGTCGAGCTAGCGTTTGTGTCCCAGTCCTAAATGGAGTGGAATCACATGCAGTTTCTGGTCCTACGTGCAAGAGTTGTTTTATGGTAATAATTGTAACTATTGCGCTGCCATTGCCATACACAGGACAAATAGCACTGGCGTCTGTTCGCAGCAAGTACAGTGTATTGGACTGAAGAGGATCTACTGTTCTTGTCAGGATCCTAAGCAGAATTGAACTAGATATGGCCGTGTGTGTAGGAAGCACAGTTCTTATGTTCTGAGCAAGCTCACTCTTCGGACCCCATAGGAAACACAGTAGAGTAGAAGAGTGCTCTTTTCTCAAAAGCAGAGTGTGTTTCTTGTAAGGCGAGCTAGCGTTTGTTTCCCAGTCCTAAATGGAGTTGAATCACATACAGTTTCTGGTCCTACGAGCAAGAGTTGTTTTCAGGTAAGGAAAGTCACGATTGCGCTTTCATTGGCATACACAGTGCATATAGCACTGGCGTCTGTTCCCAGCAAGTACAGTGTATCGGACTGAAGAGGAGCAACTGTTCTTGTCAGTTTCCTAAGCAGAGTTGAACTAGATATGGTCCGTGTGTGTAGGAAGCACAGTTCTTATGTTCTGAGCAAGCTACTGTTCTGGCCCTATAGGAAACACAGTAGAGTAGATGAGTGCTCTTTTCTCTAAAGCAGAGTGTGTTTCTTGTAAGGCGAGCTAGCGTTTGTTTCCTAGTCCTAAATGGAGTTGAAACACATGCAGTTTTTGGTCCTACAAGCAAGAGTTTTTTCTGGTAAGAAGAGCCACTACTGTGCTCCAAATGCCATACACAGTGCAAATAGCACTCGCGTCTGTTCCCAGCATGTACAGTGTATTGGACTGAATATTAGCTACTGTTCTTGTCAGTTTCCTAAGCAGAGTTGAACTAGATATGGTCCATGTGTGTAGGAAGCAGAGTTCTTTTGTTCTGAGCAAGCTCACTGTTTGGACCCCATAGGAAACACCGTAGAGTAGAAGAGAGCTCTTTTCTAAAAAGCAGAGAGTGTTTCTTGTAAGGCAAGCTAGCATTTGTTTACCAGTCCTAAATGGCGTTGAATCACATGCAGTTTGTGCTCCTATGAGCAAGAGTTGTTTTCTGGTAAGGAAAGTCACTATTGCGCTCTCATTGCCATACACAGTGCAAATAACACTCGCGAATGTTCCAAGCAAGTACAGTGTATTGGACTGAAGAGGAGCTACTGTTCTTGTCAGTTTCTTAAGCAGAGTTGAACTAGATATGGTCCATGTGTGTAGGAAGCACAGTTCTTTGTTCTGAGCAAGCTCACTGTTTGGACCCCATAGGAAACACAGTAGAGTAGAAGAGTGCTCTTTTCTCAAAAGCAGAGTGTGTTTCATGTAAGGCGAGCTAGCGTTTGTTTCCCAGTCCTAAATGACGTTGAATCACATGCAGTTTGTGGTCCTACGAGCAAGAGTTGTTTTTGGTAAGGAAAGTCACTATTGCGCTCATTGCCATACACAGTGCAAATAGCACTCGTGTCTGTTCCCAGCAAGTACAGTGTATTGGACTGAATAGGAGCTACTGTTCTTGTCAGTTTCCTAAGCAAAGTTGAACTACATATGGTCCGTGTGTGTAGGAAGCACAGTTCTTTGTTCTGAGCAAGCTCACTGTTTGGACCCCATAGGAAACACAGTAGAGTAGAAGAGTGCTCTTTTCTCTAAAGCATAGTGTGTTTCATGTAAGGCGAGCTAGCATTTGTTTTATAGTCCTAAATGGCGTTGAATCATATGCAGTTTGTGGTCCTATGAGCAAGAGTTGTTTTCTAGTAAGACAAGTCACTATTGTGCTCCAATTTCCATACACAAGGCAAATAGCACTCGCATCTGTTCTCAGCAAGTACAGTGTATCGGACTGAAGAGGAGCTACTGTTCTTGTCAGTTTCCTAAGCAGAGTTGAACTAGATATGGCCCGTGTTTGTAGAAAGCACAGTTATTATGTTCTGAGCAATCTCACTGTTCTGGCCCTATAGGAAACACAGTAGAGTAGAAGAGTGCTCTTTTCTCTAAAGCAGAGTGTGTTTCTTGTAAGGCGAGCTCGCGTTTGTTTCCCAGTCCTAAATGGAGTTGAGTCTCAGACAGTTTTTGGTCCTACGAGCAAGAGTTGTTTTCTGGTAAGAAGAGTCACTATTGCGCTCCAAATGCCATAAACAGTGAAAATAGCACTCGCGTCTGTTCCCAGCAACTACATTGTATTGGACTGAATAGGAGCTACTGTTCTTGTCAGTTTCCTAAGCAGAGTTGAACTAGATATGGTCCGTGTGTGTAGGAAGCACAGTTCTTTTGTTCTGAGCAAGCTCACTGTTTGGACCCCATAGCAAACACAGTAGTGTAGAAGAGTGCTCTTTTCTCAAAAGCAGAGTGTGTTTCTTGTAAGGCCAGCTAGCGTTTGTTTCCCAGTCCTAAATGGAGTAGAATCACATGCAGTTTCTGGTCCTACGAGCAAGAGTTGTTTTATGGTAAGAATAGTCACTATTGCGCTGGCATTGCCATACACAGGACAAATAGCACTGGCGTCTGTTCCCAGGAAGTACAGTGTATTGGACTGAAGAGGATCTACTGTTCTTGTCAGTTTCCTAAGCAGAATTGAACTAGTTATGGCCGTGTGTATAGGAAGCACAGTTCTTTTGTTCTGAGCAAGCTCACTGTTCGGATCCCATAGGAAACACAGTAGAGTAGAAGAGTGCTCATTTCTGAAAAGCAGAGTGTGTTTCTTGTAAGGCGAGCTAGCATTTGTTTCCCAGTCCTAAATGGAGTTGAATCACATGCAGTTTGTGGTCCTACGAGCAAGAGTTGTTTTATGGTAAGAATAGTCATTATTGCGCTGCCATTGCCATACACAGGACAAATAGCACTGGCTTCTGTTCGCAGCAAGTACAGTGTATTGGACTGAAGAGGATCTACTGTTCTTGTCAGGTTCCTAAGCAGAACTGAACTAGATATGGCCGTGTGTGTAGGAAGCACAGTCCTTTTGTTCTGAGCAAGCTCACTGTTTGGACCCCATAGGAAACACAGTAGAGTAGAAGAGTGCTCTTTTCTCAAAAGCAGAGTGTGTTTATTGTAAGGCGAGCTAGCATTTGTTTCCTAGTCGTGAATGGAGTTGAATCACATGCAATTTCTGGTCCTACGAGCAAGAGTTGTTTTCAGGTAAGGAAAGTCACGATTGTGCTTTCATTGCCATACACAGTGCATATAGCACTCGCGTCTGTTCCCAGGAAGTACAGTGTATCGGACTGAAGAGGAGCTACTGTTCTTGTCAGTTTCCTAAGCAGACTTGAACTAGATATGGCCCGTGTGTGTAGGAAGCACAGTTCTTATGTTCTGAGCCAGCTACTGTTCTGGCCCTATAGGAAACACAGTAGAGTAGATGAGTGCTCTTTTCTCTAAAGCAGAGTGTATTTCTTGTAAGGCGAGTTAGCGTTTGTTTCCTAGTCCTAAATGGAGTTGAATCACATGCAGTTTTTGGTCCTACAAGCAAGAGTTTTTTTCTGGTAAGAAGAGTCACTATTGTGCTCCAAATGCCATACCCAGTGCAAATAGCACTCGCATCTGCTCCCAGCATGTACAGTGTATTGGACTGAATAGGAGCTACTGTTCTTGTCAGTTTCCTAAGCAGAGTTGAACTTGATATGGTCCATGTGTGCAGGAAGCAGAGTTCTTTTGTTCTGAGCAAGCTCACTGTTTGGACCCCATAGGAAACACCATAGAGTAGAAGAGAGCTCTTTTATAAAAAGCAGAGAGTGTTTCTTGTAAGGCAAGCTAGCATTTGTTTACCAGTCCTAAATGGCGTTGAATCACATGCAGTTTGTGGTCCTACGAGCAAGAGTTGTTTTCTGGTAAGGAAAGTCACATTGCGCTACCATTGCCATTCACAGTACAAATAGCACTCCCATCTGTTCCCAGCAAGTACAGTGTATTGGACTGAATAGGAGCTACTGTTCTTGTCAGTTTCCTAAGCAGAGTTGAACCACATATGGTCCTTGTGTGTCAGAAGCACAGTCTTTTGTTCTGAGCAAGCTCACAGTATGGACAACATAGGAAACACAGTAGAGTACAAGAGTGCTCTTTTCTCAAAAGCAGAGTGTGATTCTTGTAAGGCGAGCTAGCGTTTGTGTCCCAGTCCTAAATGGAGTGGAATCACATGCAGTTTCTGATCCTACGTGCAAGAGTTGTTTTATGGTAATAATAGTCACTATTGCGCTGGCATTGCCATACACAGGACAAATAGCACTGGCGTCTGTTCCCAGCAAGTACAGTGTATTGGACTGAAGAGAATCTTCTGTTCTTGTCAGGTTCCTAAGCAGAATTGAACTAGATATGGCCGTGTGTGTAGGAAGCACAGTTCTTTTGTTCTGAGCAAGCTCACTGTTCGGACCCCATAGGAAACACAGTAGAGTAGAAGAGTGCTCTTTTCTCAAAAGCAGAGTGTGTTTCTTGTAAGGCGAGCTAGCATTTGTTTCCCAGTCCTAAATGGAGTTGAATCACATGCAGTTTCTTTTCCTACGAACAGGAGTTGTTTTCTGGTAAGGAAAGTCACTATTGTGCTCCCATTGCCATAAACAGGGCAAATAGCACTCGCGTCTGTTCCCAGCAAGTACAGTGTATTGGACTGAATAGGAGCTACTGTTCTTGTCAGTTTCCTAAGCAGAGTTGAACTACATATGGTCCTTGTGTGTAGGAAGCACAGTCTTTTGTTCTGAGCAAGCTCACTGTTTGGACCCCATAGGAAACACAGTAGAGTAGAAGAGTGCTCTTTTCTCAAAAGCAGAGTGTGTTTCTTGTAAGTCGAGCTAGCGTTTGTGTCCCAGTCCTAAATGGAGTGGAATCACATGCAGTTTCTGGTCCTACTTGCAAGAGTTGTTTTATGGTAATAATTGTAACTATTGCGCTGCCATTGCCATACACAGGACAAATAGCATTGGCGTCTGTTCGCAGCAAGTACAGTGTATTGGACTGAAGAGGATCTACTGTTCTTGTCAGGATCCTAAGCAGAATTGAACTAGATATGGCCGTGTGTGTAGGAAGCACAGTTCTTATGTTCTGAGCAAGCTCACTCTTCGGACCCCATAGGAAACACAGTAGAGTAGAAGAGTGCTCTTTTCTCAAAAGCAGAGTGTGTTTCTTGTAAGGCGAGCTAGCGTTTGTTTCCCAGTCCTAAATGGAGTTGAATCACATACAGTTTCTGGTCCTACGAGCAAGAGTTGTTTTCAGGTAAGGAAAGTCACGATTGCGCTTTCATTGGCATACACAGTGCATATAGCACTGGCGTCTGTTCCCAGCAAGTACAGTGTATCGGACTGAAGAGGAGCAACTGTTCTTGTCAGTTTCCTAAGCAGAGTTGAACTAGATATGGTCCGTGTGTGTAGGAAGCACAGTTCTTATGTTCTGAGCAAGCTACTGTTCTGGCCCTATAGGAAACACAGTAGAGTAGATGAGTGCTCTTTTCTCTAAAGCAGAGTGTGTTTCTTGTAAGGCGAGCTAGCGTTTGTTTCCTAGTCCTAAATGGAGTTGAAACACATGCAGTTTTTGGTCCTACAAGCAAGAGTTTTTTCTGGTAAGAAGAGCCACTATTGTGCTCCAAATGCCATACACAGTGCAAATAGCACTCGCGTCTGTTCCCAGCATGTCCAGTGTATTGGACTGAATATTAGCTAATGTTCTTGTCAGTTTCCTATGCAGAGTTGAACTAGATATGGTCCATGTGTGTAGGAAGCAGAGTTCTTTTGTTCTGAGCAAGCTCACTGTTTGGACCCCATAGGAAACACCGTAGAGTAGAAGAGAGCTCTTTTCTAAAAAGCAGAGAGTGTTTCTTGTAAGGCAAGCTAGCATTTGTTTACCAGTCCTAAATGGCGTTGAATCACATGCAGTTTGTGGTCCTATGAGCAAGAGTTGTTTTCTGGTAAGGAAAGTCACTATTGCGCTCTCATTGCCATACACAGTGCAAATAACACTCGCGAATGTTCCAAGCAAGTACAGTGTATTGGACTGAAGAGGAGCTACTGTTCTTGTCAGTTTCTTAAGCAGAGTTGAACTAGATATGGTCCATGTGTGTAGGAAGCACAGTTCTTTGTTCTGAGCAAGCTCACTGTTTGGACCCCATAGGAAACACAGTAGAGTAGAAGAGTGCTCTTTTCTCAAAAGCAGAGTGTGTTTCATGTAAGGCGAGCTAGCGTTTGTTTCCCAGTCCTAAATGACGTTGAATCACATGCAGTTTGTGGTCCTACGAGCAAGAGTTGTTTTTGGTAAGGAAAGTCACTATTGCGCTCATTGCCATACACAGTGCAAATAGCACTCGTGTCTGTTCCCAGCAAGTACAGTGTATTGGACTGAATAGGAGCTACTGTTCTTGTCAGTTTCCTAAGCAGAGTTGAACTACATATGGTCCTTGTGTGTAGGAAGCACAGTCTTTTGTTCTGAGCAAGCTCACTGTTTGGACCCCATAGGAAACACAGTAGAGTAGAAGAGTGCTCTTTTCTCAAAAGCAGAGTGTGTTTCTTGTAAGTCGAGCTAGCGTTTGTGTCCCAGTCCTAAATGGAGTGGAATCACATGCAGTTTCTGGTCCTACGTGCAAGAGTTGTTTTATGGTAATAATTGTAACTATTGCGCTGCCATTGCCATACACAGGACAAATAGCACTGGCGTCTGTTCGCAGCAAGTACAGTGTATTGGACTGAAGAGGATCTACTGTTCTTGTCAGGATCCTAAGCAGAATTGAACTAGATATGGCCGTGTGTGTAGGAAGCACAGTTCTTATGTTCTGAGCAAGCTCACTCTTCGGACCCCATAGGAAACACAGTAGAGTAGAAGAGTGCTCTTTTCTCAAAAGCAGAGTGTGTTTCTTGTAAGGCGAGCTAGCGTTTGTTTCCCAGTCCTAAATGGAGTTGAATCACATACAGTTTCTGGTCCTACGAGCAAGAGTTGTTTTCAGGTAAGGAAAGTCACGATTGCGCTTTCATTGGCATACACAGTGCATATAGCACTGGCGTCTGTTCCCAGCAAGTACAGTGTATCGGACTGAAGAGGAGCAACTGTTCTTGTCAGTTTCCTAAGCAGAGTTGAACTAGATATGGTCCGTGTGTGTAGGAAGCACAGTTCTTATGTTCTGAGCAAGCTACTGTTCTGGCCCTATAGGAAACACAGTAGAGTAGATGAGTGCTCTTTTCTCTAAAGCAGAGTGTGTTTCTTGTAAGGCGAGCTAGCGTTTGTTTCCTAGTCCTAAATGGAGTTGAAACACATGCAGTTTTTGGTCCTACAAGCAAGAGTTTTTTCTGGTAAGAAGAGCCACTACTGTGCTCCAAATGCCATACACAGTGCAAATAGCACTCGCGTCTGTTCCCAGCATGTACAGTGTATTGGACTGAATATTAGCTACTGTTCTTGTCAGTTTCCTAAGCAGAGTTGAACTAGATATGGTCCATGTGTGTAGGAAGCAGAGTTCTTTTGTTCTGAGCAAGCTCACTGTTTGGACCCCATAGGAAACACCGTAGAGTAGAAGAGAGCTCTTTTCTAAAAAGCAGAGAGTGTTTCTTGTAAGGCAAGCTAGCATTTGTTTACCAGTCCTAAATGGCGTTGAATCACATGCAGTTTGTGGTCCTATGAGCAAGAGTTGTTTTCTGGTAAGGAAAGTCACTATTGCGCTCTCATTGCCATACACAGTGCAAATAACACTCGCGAATGTTCCAAGCAAGTACAGTGTATTGGACTGAAGAGGAGCTACTGTTCTTGTCAGTTTCTTAAGCAGAGTTGAACTAGATATGGTCCATGTGTGTAGGAAGCACAGTTCTTTGTTCTGAGCAAGCTCACTGTTTGGACCCCATAGGAAACACAGTAGAGTAGAAGAGTGCTCTTTTCTCAAAAGCAGAGTGTGTTTCATGTAAGGCGAGCTAGCGTTTGTTTCCCAGTCCTAAATGACGTTGAATCACATGCAGTTTGTGGTCCTACGAGCAAGAGTTGTTTTTGGTAAGGAAAGTCACTATTGCGCTCATTGCCATACACAGTGCAAATAGCACTCGTGTCTGTTCCCAGCAAGTACAGTGTATTGGACTGAATAGGAGCTACTGTTCTTGTCAGTTTCCTAAGCAAAGTTGAACTACATATGGTCCGTGTGTGTAGGAAGCACAGTTCTTTGTTCTGAGCAAGCTCACTGTTTGGACCCCATAGGAAACACAGTAGAGTAGAAGAGTGCTCTTTTCTCTAAAGCATAGTGTGTTTCATGTAAGGCGAGCTAGCATTTGTTTTATAGTCCTAAATGGCGTTGAATCATATGCAGTTTGTGGTCCTATGAGCAAGAGTTGTTTTCTAGTAAGACAAGTCACTATTGTGCTCCAATTTCCATACACAGTGCAAATAGCACTCGCATCTGTTCTCAGCAAGTACAGTGTATCGGACTGAAGAGGAGCTACTGTTCTTGTCAGTTTCCTAAGCAGAGTTGAACTAGATATGGCCCGTGTTTGTAGAAAGCACAGTTATTATGTTCTGAGCAATCTCACTGTTCTGGCCCTATAGGAAACACAGTAGAGTAGAAGAGTGCTCTTTTCTCTAAAGCAGAGTGTGTTTCTTGTAAGGCGAGCTCGCGTTTGTTTCCCAGTCCTAAATGGAGTTGAGTCTCAGACAGTTTTTGGTCCTACGAGCAAGAGTTGTTTTCTGGTAAGAAGAGTCACTATTGCGCTCCAAATGCCATAAACAGTGAAAATAGCACTCGCGTCTGTTCCCAGCAACTACATTGTATTGGACTGAATAGGAGCTACTGTTCTTGTCAGTTTCCTAAGCAGAGTTGAACTAGATATGGTCCGTGTGTGTAGGAAGCACAGTTCTTTTGTTCTGAGCAAGCTCACTGTTTGGACCCCATAGCAAACACAGTAGTGTAGAAGAGTGCTCTTTTCTCAAAAGCAGAGTGTGTTTCTTGTAAGGCCAGCTAGCGTTTGTTTCCCAGTCCTAAATGGAGTAGAATCACATGCAGTTTCTGGTCCTACGAGCAAGAGTTGTTTTATGGTAAGAATAGTCACTATTGCGCTGGCATTGCCATACACAGGACAAATAGCACTGGCGTCTGTTCCCAGGAAGTACAGTGTATTGGACTGAAGAGGATCTACTGTTCTTGTCAGTTTCCTAAGCAGAATTGAACTAGTTATGGCCGTGTGTATAGGAAGCACAGTTCTTTTGTTCTGAGCAAGCTCACTGTTCGGATCCCATAGGAAACACAGTAGAGTAGAAGAGTGCTCATTTCTGAAAAGCAGAGTGTGTTTCTTGTAAGGCGAGCTAGCATTTGTTTCCCAGTCCTAAATGGAGTTGAATCACATGCAGTTTGTGGTCCTACGAGCAAGAGTTGTTTTATGGTAAGAATAGTCATTATTGCGCTGCCATTGCCATACACAGGACAAATAGCACTGGCTTCTGTTCGCAGCAAGTACAGTGTATTGGACTGAAGAGGATCTACTGTTCTTGTCAGGTTCCTAAGCAGAACTGAACTAGATATGGCCGTGTGTGTAGGAAGCACAGTTCTTTTGTTCTGAGCAAGCTCACTGTTTGGACCCCATAGGAAACACAGTAGAGTAGAAGAGTGCTCTTTTCTCAAAAGCAGAGTGTGTTTATTGTAAGGCGAGCTAGCATTTGTTTCCTAGTCGTGAATGGAGTTGAATCACATGCAATTTCTGGTCCTACGAGCAAGAGTTGTTTTCAGGTAAGGAAAGTCACGATTGTGCTTTCATTGCCATACACAGTGCATATAGCACTCGCGTCTGTTCCCAGGAAGTACAGTGTATCGGACTGAAGAGGAGCTACTGTTCTTGTCAGTTTCCTAAGCAGACTTGAACTAGATATGGCCCGTGTGTGTAGGAAGCACAGTTCTTATGTTCTGAGCAAGCTACTGTTCTGGCTCTATAGGAAACACAGTAGAGTAGATGAGTGCTCTTTTCTCTAAAGCAGAGTGTATTTCTTGTAAGGCGAGTTAGCGTTTGTTTCCTAGTCCTAAATGGAGTTGAATCACATGCAGTTTTTGGTCCTACAAGCAAGAGTTTTTTTCTGGTAAGAAGAGTCACTATTGTGCTCCAAATGCCATACCCAGTGCAAATAGCACTCGCATCTGCTCCCAGCATGTACAGTGTATTGGACTGAATAGGAGCTACTGTTCTTGTCAGTTTCTTAAGCAGAGTTGAACTTGATATGGTCCATGTGTGCAGGAAGCAGAGTTCTTTTGTTCTGAGCAAGCTCACTGTTTGGACCCCATAGGAAACACCATAGAGTAGAAGAGAGCTCTTTTATAAAAAGCAGAGAGTGTTTCTTGTAAGGCAAGCTAGCATTTGTTTACCAGTCCTAAATGGCGTTGAATCACATGCAGTTTGTGGTCCTACGAGCAAGAGTTGTTTTCTGGTAAGGAAAGTCACATTGCGCTACCATTGCCATTCACAGTACAAATAGCACTCCCATCTGTTCCCAGCAAGTACAGTGTATTGGACTGAATAGGAGCTACTGTTCTTGTCAGTTTCCTAAGCAGAGTTGAACCACATATGGTCCTTGTGTGTCAGAAGCACAGTCTTTTGTTCTGAGCAAGCTCACAGTATGGACAACATAGGAAACACAGTAGAGTACAAGAGTGCTCTTTTCTCAAAAGCAGAGTGTGATTCTTGTAAGGCGAGCTAGCGTTTGTGTCCCAGTCCTAAATGGAGTGGAATCACATGCAGTTTCTGATCCTACGTGCAAGAGTTGTTTTATGGTAATAATAGTCACTATTGCGCTGGCATTGCCATACACAGGACAAATAGCACTGGCGTCTGTTCCCAGCAAGTACAGTGTATTGGACTGAAGAGAATCTTCTGTTCTTGTCAGGTTCCTAAGCAGAATTGAACTAGATATGGCCGTGTGTGTAGGAAGCACAGTTCTTTTGTTCTGAGCAAGCTCACTGTTCGGACCCCATAGGAAACACAGTAGAGTAGAAGAGTGCTCTTTTCTCAAAAGCAGAGTGTGTTTCTTGTAAGGCGAGCTAGCATTTGTTTCCCAGTCCTAAATGGAGTTGAATCACATGCAGTTTCTTTTCCTACGAACAAGAGTTGTTTTCTGGTAAGGAAAGTCACTATTGTGCTCCCATTGCCATAAACAGGGCAAATAGCACTCGCGTCTGTTCCCAGCAAGTACAGTGTATTGGACTGAATAGGAGCTACTGTTCTTGTCAGTTTCCTAAGCAGAGTTGAACTACATATGGTCCTTGTGTGTAGGAAGCACAGTCTTTTGTTCTGAGCAAGCTCACTGTTTGGACCCCATAGGAAACACAGTAGAGTAGAAGAGTGCTCTTTTCTCAAAAGCAGAGTGTGTTTCTTGTAAGTCGAGCTAGCGTTTGTTTCCCAGTCCTAAATGGAGTGGAATCACATGCAGTTTCTGGTCCTACTTGCAAGAGTTGTTTTATGGTAATAATTGTAACTATTGCGCTGCCATTGCCATACACAGGACAAATAGCATTGGCGTCTGTTCGCAGCAAGTACAGTGTATTGGACTGAAGAGGATCTACTGTTCTTGTCAGGATCCTAAGCAGAATTGAACTAGATATGGCCGTGTGTGTAGGAAGCACAGTTCTTATGTTCTGAGCAAGCTCACTCTTCGGACCCCATAGGAAACACAGTAGAGTAGAAGAGTGCTCTTTTCTCAAAAGCAGAGTGTGTTTCTTGTAAGGCGAGCTAGCGTTTGTTTCCCAGTCCTAAATGGAGTTGAATCACATACAGTTTCTGGTCCTACGAGCAAGAGTTGTTTTCAGGTAAGGAAAGTCACGATTGCGCTTTCATTGGCATACACAGTGCATATAGCACTGGCGTCTGTTCCCAGCAAGTACAGTGTATCGGACTGAAGAGGAGCAACTGTTCTTGTCAGTTTCCTAAGCAGAGTTGAACTAGATATGGTCCGTGTGTGTAGGAAGCACAGTTCTTATGTTCTGAGCAAGCTACTGTTCTGGCCCTATAGGAAACACAGTAGAGTAGATGAGTGCTCTTTTCTCTAAAGCAGAGTGTGTTTCTTGTAAGGCGAGCTAGTGTTTGTTTCCTAGTCCTAAATGGAGTTGAAACACATGCAGTTTTTGGTCCTACAAGCAAGAGTTTTTTCTGGTAAGAAGAGCCACTATTGTGCTCCAAATGCCATACACAGTGCAAATAGCACTCGCGTCTGTTCCCAGCATGTCCAGTGTATTGGACTGAATATTAGCTAATGTTCTTGTCAGTTTCCTATGCAGAGTTGAACTAGATATGGTCCATGTGTGTAGGAAGCAGAGTTCTTTTGTTCTGAGCAAGCTCACTGTTTGGACCCCATAGGAAACACCGTAGAGTAGAAGAGAGCTCTTTTCTAAAAAGCAGAGAGTGTTTCTTGTAAGGCAAGCTAGCATTTGTTTACCAGTCCTAAATGGCGTTGAATCACATGCAGTTTGTGGTCCTATGAGCAAGAGTTGTTTTCTGGTAAGGAAAGTCACTATTGCGCTCTCATTGCCATACACAGTGCAAATAACACTCGCGAATGTTCCAAGCAAGTACAGTGTATTGGACTGAAGAGGAGCTACTGTTCTTGTCAGTTTCTTAAGCAGAGTTGAACTAGATATGGTCCATGTGTGTAGGAAGCACAGTTCTTTGTTCTGAGCAAGCTCACTGTTTGGACCCCATAGGAAACACAGTAGAGTAGAAGAGTGCTCTTTTCTCAAAAGCAGAGTGTGTTTCATGTAAGGCGAGCTAGCGTTTGTTTCCCAGTCCTAAATGACGTTGAATCACATGCAGTTTGTGGTCCTACGAGCAAGAGTTGTTTTTGGTAAGGAAAGTCACTATTGCGCTCATTGCCATACACAGTGCAAATAGCACTCGTGTCTGTTCCCAGCAAGTACAGTGTATTGGACTGAATAGGAGCTACTGTTCTTGTCAGTTTCCTAAGCAAAGTTGAACTACATATGGTCCGTGTGTGTAGGAAGCACAGTTCTTTGTTCTGAGCAAGCTCACTGTTTGGACCCCATAGGAAACACAGTAGAGTAGAAGAGTGCTCTTTTCTCTAAAGCATAGTGTGTTTCATGTAAGGCGAGCTAGCATTTGTTTCATAGTCCTAAATGGCGTTGAATCACATGCAGTTTGTGGTCCTATGAGCAAGAGTTGTTTTCTAGTAAGACAAGTCACTATTGTGCTCCAATTTCCATACACAGTGCAAATAGCACTCGCATCTGTTCTCAGCAAGTACAGTGTATCGGACTGAAGAGGAGCTACTGTTCTTGTCAGTTTCCTAAGCAGAGTTGAACTAGATATGGCCCGTGTTTGTAGAAAGCACAGTTATTATGTTCTGAGCAATCTCACTGTTCTGGCCCTATAGGAAACACAGTAGAGTAGAAGAGTGCTCTTTTCTCTAAAGCAGAGTGTGTTTCTTGTAAGGCGAGCTCGCGTTTGTTTCCCAGTCCTAAATGGAGTTGAGTCTCAGACAGTTTTTGGTCCTACGAGCAAGAGTTGTTTTCTGGTAAGAAGAGTCACTATTGCGCTCCAAATGCCATAAACAGTGAAAATAGCACTCGCGTCTGTTCCCAGCAACTACATTGTATTGGACTGAATAGGAGCTACTGTTCTTGTCAGTTTCCTAAGCAGAGTTGAACTAGATATGGTCCGTGTGTGTAGGAAGCACAGTTCTTTTGTTCTGAGCAAGCTCACTGTTTGGACCCCATAGCAAACACAGTAGTGTAGAAGAGTGCTCTTTTCTCAAAAGCAGAGTGTGTTTCTTGTAAGGCCAGCTAGCGTTTGTTTCCCAGTCCTAAATGGAGTAGAATCACATGAAGTTTCTGGTCCTACGAGCAAGAGTTGTTTTATGGTAAGAATAGTCACTATTGCGCTGGCATTGCCATACACAGGACAAATAGCACTGGCGTCTGTTCCCAGCAAGTACAGTGTATTGGACTGAAGAGGATCTACTGTTCTTGTCAGTTTCCTAAGCAGAATTGAACTAGTTATGGCCGTGTGTATAGGAAGCACAGTTCTTTTGTTCTGAGCAAGCTCACTGTTCAGATCCCATAGGAAACACAGTAGAGTAGAAGAGTGCTCATTTCTGAAAAGCAGAGTGTGTTTCTTGTAAGGCGAGCTAGCATTTGTTTCCCAGTCCTAAATGGAGTTGAATCACATGCAGTTTGTGGTCCTACGAGCAAGAGTTGTTTTATGGTAAGAATAGTCATTATTGCGCTGCCATTGCCATACACAGGACAAATAGCACTGGCTTCTGTTCGCAGCAAGTACAGTGTATTGGACTGAAGAGGATCTACTGTTCTTGTCAGGTTCCTAAGCAGAACTGAACTAGATATGGCCGTGTGTGTAGGAAGCACAGTTCTTTTGTTCTGAGCAAGCTCACTGTTCGGACCCCATAGGAAACACAGTAGAGTAGAAGAGTGCTCTTTTCTCAAAAGCAGAGTGTGTTTCATGTAAGGCGAGCTATCATTTGTTTCCCAGTCCTAAATGGCGTTGAATCACATGCAGTTTGTGGTCCTATGAGCAAGAGTTGTTTTTGGTAAGGAAAGTCACTATTGCGCTCATTGCCATACACAGTGCAAATAGCACTCGTGTCTGTTCCCAGCAAGTACAGTGTATTGGACTGAAGAGGAGCTGCTGTTCTTGTCAGTTTCCTAAGCAAAGTTGAACTACATATGGTCCGTGTGTGTAGGAAGCACAGTTCTTTGTTCTGAGCAAGCTCACTGTTTGGACCCCATAGGAAACACAGTAGAGTAGAAGAGTGCTCATTTCTCAAAAGCAGAGTGTGTTTCTTGTAAGGCGAGCTAGCGTTTGTTTCCCAGTCCTAAATGGAGTGGAATCACATGCAGTTTCTGGTCCTACGAGCAAGAGTTGTTTTATGGTAAGAATAGTCACTATTGCGCTGGCATTGCCATACACAGGACAAATAGCACTGGCGTCTGTTCCCAGCAAGTACAGTGTATTGGACTGAAGAGGATCTACTGTTCTTGTCAGTTTCCTAAGCAGAATTGAACTAGATATGGCCGTATGTGTAGGAAGCACAGTACTTTTGTTCTGAGCAAGCTCACTGTTTGGACCCCATAGGAAACACAGTAGAGTAGAAGAGTGCTCTTTTCTCAAAAGCAGAGTGTGTTTATTGTAAGGCGAGCTAGCATTTGTTTCCTAGTCGTGAATGGAGTTGAATCACATGCAATTTCTGGTCCTACGAGCAAGAGTTGTTTTCAGGTGAGGAAAGTCACGATTGTGCTTTCATTGCCATACACAGTGCATATAGCACTCGCGTCTGTTCCCAGGAAGTACAGTGTATCGGACTGAAGAGGAGCTACTGTTCTTGTCAGTTTCCTAAGCAGACTTGAACTAGATATGGCCCGTGTGTGTAGGAAGCACAGTTCTTATGTTCTGAGCAAGCTACTGTTCTGGCCCTATAGGAAACACAGTAGAGTAGATGAGTGCTCTTTTCTCTAAAGCAGAGTGTATTTCTTGTAAGGCGAGCTAGCGTTTGTTTCCTAGTCCTAAATGGAGTTGAATCACATGCAGTTTTTGGTCCTACAAGCAAGAGTTTTTTTCTGGTAAGAAGAGTCACTATTGTGCTCCAAATGCCATACCCAGTGCAAATAGCACTCGCATCTGCTCCCAGCATGTACAGTGTATTGGACTGAATAGGAGCTACTGTTCTTGTCAGTTTCCTAAGCAGAGTTGAACTTGATATGGTCCATGTGTGCAGGAAGCAGACTTCTTTTGTTCTGAGCAAGCTCACTGTTTGGACCCCATAGGAAACACCATAGAGTAGAAGACAGCTCTTTTATAAAAAGCAGAGAGTGTTTCTTGTAAGGCAAGCTAGCATTTGTTTACCAGTCCTAAATGGCGTTGAATCACATGCAGTTTGTGGTCCTACGAGCAAGAGTTGTTTTCTGGTAAGGAAAGTCACATTGCGCTACCATTGCCATTCACAGTACAAATAGCACTCCCGTCTGTTCCCACCAAGTACAGTGTATTGGACTGAATAGGAGCTACTGTTCTTGTCAGTTTCCTAAGCAGAGTTGAACTACATATGGTCCTTGTGTGTCGGAAGCACAGTCTTTTGTTCTGAGCAAGCTCACAGTATGGACAACATAGGAAACACAGTAGAGTAGAAGAGTGCTCTTTTCTCAAAAGCAGAGTGTGATTCTTGTAAGGCGAGCTAGCGTTTGTGTCCCAGTCCTAAATGGAGTGGAATCACATGCAGTTTCTGGTCCTACGTGCAAGAGTTGTTTTATGGTAATAATAGTCACTATTGCGCTGGCATTGCCATACACAGGACAAATAGCACTGGCGTCTGTTCCCAGCAAGTACAGTGTATTGGACTGAAGAGAATCTTCTGTTCTTGTCAGGTTCCTAAGCAGAATTGAACTAGATATGGCCGTGTGTGTAGGAAGCACAGTTCTTTTGTTCTGAGCAAGCTCACTGTTCGGACCCCATAGGAAACACAGTAGAGTAGAAGAGTGCTCTTTTCTCAAAAGCAGAGTGTGTTTCTTGTAAGGCGAGCTAGCGTTTGTTTCCCAGTCCTAAATGGAGTTGAATCACATGCAGTTTCTTTTCCTACGAACAAGAGTTGTTTTCTTTTAAGGAAAGTCACTATTGTGCTCCCATTGCCATAAACAGGGCAAATAGCACTCGCGTCTGTTCCCAGCAAGTACAGTGTATTGGACTGAATAGGAGCTACTGTTCTTGTCAGTTTCCTAAGCAGAGTTGAACTACATATGGTCCTTGTGTGTAGGAAGCACAGTCTTTTGTTCTGAGCAAGCTCACTGTTTGGACCCCATAGGAAACACAGTAGAGTAGAAGAGTGCTCTTTTCTCAAATCAGAGTGTGTTTCTTGTAAGTCGAGCTAGCGTTTGTGTCCCAGTCCTAAATGGAGTGGAATCACATGCAGTTTCTGGTCCTACGTGCAAGAGTTGTTTTATGGTAATAATTGTAACTATTGCGCTGCCATTGCCATACACAGGACAAATAGCATTGGCGTCTGTTCGCAGCAAGTACAGTGTATTGGACTGAAGAGGATCTACTGTTCTTGTCAGGATCCTAAGCAGAATTGAACTAGATATGGCCGTGTGTGTAGGAAGCACAGTTCTTATGTTCTGAGCAAGCTCACTCTTCGGACCCCATAGGAAACACAGTAGAGTAGAAGAGTGCTCTTTTCTCAAAAGCAGAGTGTGTTTCTTGTAAGGCGAGCTAGCGTTTGTTTCCCAGTCCTAAATGGAGTTGAATCACATACAGTTTCTGGTCCTACGAGCAAGAGTTGTTTTCAGGTAAGGAAAGTCACGATTGCGCTTTCATTGGCATACACAGTGCATATAGCACTGGCGTCTGTTCCCAGCAAGTACAGTGTATCGGACTGAAGAGGAGCAACTGTTCTTGTCAGTTTCCTAAGCAGAGTTGAACTAGATATGGTCCGTGTGTGTAGGAAGCACAGTTCTTATGTTCTGAGCAAGCTACTGTTCTGGCCCTATAGGAAACACAGTAGAGTAGATGAGTGCTCTTTTCTCTAAAGCAGAGTGTGTTTCTTGTAAGGCGAGCTAGCGTTTGTTTCCTAGTCCTAAATGGAGTTGAAACACATGCAGTTTTTGGTCCTACAAGCAAGAGTTTTTTCTGGTAAGAAGAGCCACTATTGTGCTCCAAATGCCATACACAGTGCAAATAGCACTCGCGTCTGTTCCCAGCATGTCCAGTGTATTGGACTGAATATTAGCTAATGTTCTTGTCAGTTTCCTAAGCAGAGTTGAACTAGATATGGTCCATGTGTGTAGGAAGCAGAGTTCTTTTGTTCTGAGCAAGCTCACTGTTTGGACCCTATAGGAAACACCGTAGAGTAGAAGAGAGCTCTTTTCTAAAAAGCAGAGAGTGTTTCTTGTAAGGCAAGCTAGCATTTGTTTACCAGTCCTAAATGGCGTTGAATCACATGCAGTTTGTGGTCCTATGAGCAAGAGTTGTTTTCTGGTAAGGAAAGTCACTATTGCGCTCTCATTGCCATACACAGTGCAAATAACACTCGCGAATGTTCCAAGCAAGTACAGTGTATTGGACTGAAGAGGAGCTACTGTTCTTGTCAGTTTCTTAAGCAGAGTTGAACTAGATATGGTCTATGTGTGTAGGAAGCACAGTTCTTTGTTCTGAGCAAGCTCACTGTTTGGACCCCATAGGAAACACAGTAGAGTAGAAGAGTGCTCTTTTCTCAAAAGCAGAGTGTGTTTCATGTAAGGCGAGCTAGCGTTTGTTTCCCAGTCCTAAATGACGTTGAATCACATGCAGTTTGTGGTCCTACGAGCAAGAGTTGTTTTTGGTAAGGAAAGTCACTATTGCGCTCATTGCCATACACAGTGCAAATAGCACTCGTGTCTGTTCCCAGCAAGTACAGTGTATTGGACTGAATAGGAGCTACTGTTCTTGTCAGTTTCCTAAGCAAAGTTGAACTACATATGGTCCGTGTGTGTAGGAAGCACAGTTCTTTGTTCTGAGCAAGCTCACTGTTTGGACCCCATAGGAAACACAGTAGAGTAGAAGAGTGCTCTTTTCTCTAAAGCATAGTGTGTTTCATGTAAGGCGAGCTAGCATTTGTTTCATAGTCCTAAATGGCGTTGAATCACATGCAGTTTGTGGTCCTATGAGCAAGAGTTGTTTTCTAGTAAGACAAGTCACTATTGTGCTCCAATTTCCATACACAGTGCAAATAGCACTCGCATCTGTTCTCAGCAAGTACAGTGTATCGGACTGAAGAGGAGCTACTGTTCTTGTCAGTTTCCTAAGCAGAGTTGAACTAGATATGGCCCGTGTTTGTAGAAAGCACAGTTATTATGTTCTGAGCAATCTCACTGTTCTGGCCCTATAGGAAACACAGTAGAGTAGAAGAGTGCTCTTTTCTCTAAAGCAGAGTGTGTTTCTTGTAAGGCGAGCTCGCGTTTGTTTCCCAGTCCTAAATGGAGTTGAGTCTCGGACAGTTTTTGGTCCTACGAGCAAGAGTTGTTTTCTGGTAAGAAGAGTCACTATTGCGCTCCAAATGCCATAAACAGTGAAAATAGCACTCGCGTCTGTTCCCAGCAAGTACAGTGTATCGGACAGAAGAGGAGCTACTGTCTTGTCAGTTTCCTAAGCAGAGTTGAACTAGATATGGTCCGTGTGTGTAGGAAGCACAGTTCTTTTGTTCTGAGCAAGCTCACTGTTTGGACCCCATAGCAAACACAGTAGTGTAGAAGAGTGCTCTTTTCTCAAAAGCAGAGTGTGTTTCTTGTAAGACCAGCTAGCGTTTGTTTCCCAGTCCTAAATGGAGTAGAATCACATGCAGTTTCTGGTCCTACGAGCAAGAGTTGTTTTATGGTAAGAATAGTCACTATTGCGCTGGCATTGCCATACACAGGACAAATAGCACTGGCGTCTGTTCCCAGCAAGTACAGTGTATTGGACTGAAGAGGATCTACTGTTCTTGTCAGTTTCCTAAGCAGAATTGAACTAGTTATGGCCGTGTGTATAGGAAGCACATTTCTTTTGTTCTGAGCAAGCTCACTGTTCGGATCCCATAGGAAACACAGTAGAGTAGAAGAGTGCTCATTTCTGAAAAGCAGAGTGTGTTTCTTGTAAGGCGAGCTAGCATTTGTTTCCCAGTCCTAAATGGAGTTGAATCACATGCAGTTTGTGGTCCTACGAGCAAGAGTTGTTTTATGGTAAGAATAGTCATTATTGCGCTGCCATTGCCATACACAGGACAAATAGCACTGGCTTCTGTTCGCAGCAAGTACAGTGTATTGGACTGAAGAGGATCTACTGTTCTTGTCTGGTTCCTAAGCAGAACTGAACTAGATATGGCCGTGTGTGTAGGAAGCACAGTTCTTTTGTTCTGAGCAAGCTCACTGTTCGGACCCCATAGGAAACACAGTAGAGTAGAAGAGTGCTCTTTTCTCAAAAGCAGAGTGTGTTTCATGTAAGGCGAGCTATCATTTGTTTCCTAGTCCTAAATGGCGTTGAATCACATGCAGTTTGTGGTCCTACGAGCAAGAGTTGTTTTTGGTAAGGAAAGTCACTATTGCGCTCATTGCCATACACAGTGCAAATAGCACTCGTGTCTGTTCCCAGCAAGTACAGTGTATTGGACTGAAGAGGAGCTGCTGTTCTTGTCAGTTTCCTAAGCAAAGTTGAACTACATATGGTCCGTGTGTGTAGGAAGCACAGTTCTTTGTTCTGAGCAAGCTCACTGTTTGGACCCCATAGGAAACACAGTAGAGTAGAAGAGTGCTCTTTTCTCAAAAGCAGAGTGTGTTTCTTGTAAGGTGAGCTAGCGTTTGTTTCCCAGTCCTAAATGGAGTGGAATCACATGCAGTTTCTGGTCCTACGAGCAAGAGTTGTTTTATGGTAAGAATAGTCACTATTGCGCTGGCATTGCCATACACAGGACAAATAGCACTGGCGTCTGTTCCCAGCAAGTACAGTGTATTGGACTGAAGAGGATCTACTGTTCTTGTCAGTTTCCTAAGCAGAATTGAACTAGATATGGCCGTATGTGTAGGAAGCACAGTTCTTTTGTTCTGAGCAAGCTCACTGTTTGGACCCCATAGGAAACACAGTAGAGTAGAAGAGTGCTCTTTTCTCAAAAGCAGAGTGTGTTTCATGTAAGGCGAGCTAGCATTTGTTTCCTAGTCGTGAATGGAGTTGAATCACATTCAGTTTCTGGTCCTACGAACAAGAGTTGTTTTCTGGTAAGGAAAGTCACTATTGTGCTCCCATTGCCATATACAGCGCAAATAGCACTCGCGTATTTTCCCAGCAAGTACAGTGTATTGGACTGAATAGGAGCTACTGTTCTTGTCAGTTTCCTAAGCAGAGTTGAACTACATATGGTCCTTGTGTGTAGGAAGCACAGTTCTTTTGTTCTGAGCAAGATCACTGTTCGGACCCCATAGGAAACACAGTAGAGTAGAAGAGTGCTCTTTTCTCAAAAGCAGAGTGTGTTTCTTGTAAGGCGAGCTAGCGTTTGTTTCCTAGTCCTACATGGAGTTGAATCACATACAGTTTCTTTTCCTACGAACAAGAGTTGTTTTCTGGTAAGGAAAGTCACATTGCGCTCCCATTGCCATTCACAGTGCAAATAGCTCTCCCGTCTGTTCCCAGCAAGTACAGTGTATTGGACTGAATAGGTGCTACTGTTCTTGTCAGTTTCCTAAGCTGAATTGAACTAGATATGATCCGTGTGTGTAGGAAGCACAGTTCTTTTGTTCTGAGCAAGCTCACTGTTTTGACCCCATAGGAAACACAGTAGAGTAGAAGAGTGCTCTTTTCTCTAAAGCAGAGTGTGTTTCTTGTAAAATGAGCTAGCGTTTGTGTCCCAGTCCTAAATGGCGTGGAATCACATGAAGTTTCTGGTCCTATGTGCAAGAGTTGTTTTATGGTAAGAAGAGTCACTATTGCGCTGCCATTGCCATACACAGGACAAATAGCACTTGCGTCTGTTCCCAGCAAGTACAGTGTATTGGACTGAAGAGGATCTACTTCTTGTCAGGTTCCTAAGCAGAATTGAACTAGATATGGCCCTTGTGTAGGAAGCACAGTTCTTTTGTTCTGAGCAAGCTCACTGTTTGGACCCCTTTGGAAACACAGTAGAGTAGAAGAGTGCTCTTTTCTCAAAAGCAGAGTGTGTTTCTTGTAAGGCAAGCTAGCATTTGTTTCCCAGTCCTAAATGGAGTTGAATCACATGCAGTTTGTGGTCCTACGAGCAAGAGTTGTTTTATGGTAAGAATAGTCACTATTGTGCTCCCATTGCCATACACAGGACAAATAGCACTGGCGTCTGTTCCGAGCAAGTACAGTGTATTGAACTGAAGAGAATCTACTGTTCTTGTCAGGTTCCTAAGCAGAATTGAACTAGATATGGCCGTGTGTGTAGGAAGCACAGTACTTTTGTTCTGAGCAAGCTCACTGTTCGGACCCCATAGGAAACACAGTAGAGTAGAAGAGTGCTCTTTTCTCAAAAGCAGAGTGTGTTTCATGTAAGGCGAGCTAGCATTTGTTTCCCAGTCCTAAATGGCTTTGAATCACATGCAGTTTGTGGTCCTACGAGCAAGAGTTGTTTTTGGTAAGGAAAGTCACTATTGCGCTCATTGCCATACACAGTGCAAATAGCACTCGTGTTTGTTCCCAGCAAGTACAGTGTATTGGACTGAAGAGGAGCTACTGTTCTTGTCAGTTTCCTAAGCAAAGTTGAACTACATATGGTCCGTGTGTGTAGGAAGCACAGTTCTTTGTTCTGAGCAAGCTCACTGTTTGGACCCCATAGGAAACACAGTAGAGTAGAAGAGTGCTCTTTTCTCTAAAGAAGAGTGTGTTTCATGTAAGGCGAGCTAGCATTTGTTTCCCAGTCCTAAATGGCGTTGAATCACATGCAGTTTCTGGTCCTACGTGCAAGAGTTGTTTTATGGTAATAATAGTCACTATTGCGCTGCCATTGCCATACACAGGACAAATAGCACTGGCGTCTGTTCCCAGCAAGTACAGTGTATTGGACTGAAGAGCATCTACTGTTCTTGTCAGTTTCCTAAGCAGAGTTGAACTAGATATGGCCCGTGTGTGTAGGAAGCACAGTTCTTATGTTCTGAGCAAGCTCACTGTTCTGGCCCTATAGGAAACACAGTAGAGTAAAAGAGTGCTCTTTTCTCTAAAGCAGAGTGTGTTTCTTGTAAGGCGAGCTAGCGTTTGTTTCCTAGTCCTGAATGGAGTTGAATCACATGCAGTTTCTGGTCCTACGAAGAAGAGTTGTTTTCTGGTAATGAAAGTCACATTGCGCTCCGATTGCCATACACAGTGCAAAGAGCACTCGCGTCTGTTCCCAGCAAGTACAGTGTAATGGACTCAATAGGTGCTACTGTTCTTGTCAGTTTCCTATGCAGAGTTGAACTACATATGGTCCGTGTGTGTAGGAAGCACAGTTCTTTTGTTCTGAGCAAGCTCACTGTTCGCACCCCATAGGAAACACAGTAGAGTAGAAGAGTGCTCTTTTCTCTAAAGCAGAGTGTGTTTCTTGTAAGGCGAGCTAGCGTTTGTTTCGCAGTCCTAAATGGAGTTGATCCCATGCAGTTTCTGGTACTACGAGCAAGAGTTGTTTTCTGGTAAGAAGAGTTACTATTGTGCTGCCATTGCCATACACAGGACAAATAGCACTGGCGTCTGTTCGCAGCAAGTACAGTGTATTGGACTGAAGAGGATCTACTGTTCTTGTCAGCTTCCTAAGCAGAATTGAACTAGATATGGCCGTGTGTGTAGGAAGCCCAGTTCTTTTGTTCTGAGCAAGCTCACTGTTCGGATCCCATAGGAAACACAGTAGAGTAGAAGAGTGCTCATTTCTGAAAAGCAGAGTGTGTTTCTTGTAAGGCGAGCTAGCATTTGTTTCCCAGTCCTAAATGGAGTTGAATCACATGCAGTTTGTGGTCCTACGAGCAAGAGTTGTTTTATGGTAAGAATAGTCACTATTGCGCTCCCATTGCCATACACAGGACAAATAGCACTGGCGTCTGTTCCCAGCAAGTACAGTGTATTGAACTGAAGAGAATCTGCTGTTCTTGTCAGGTTCCTAGGCAGAATTGAACTAGATATGGCCGTGTGTGTAGGAAGCACAGTTCTTTGTTCTGAGCAAGCTCACTGTTCGGACCCCATAGGAAACACAGTAGAGTAGAAGAGTGCTCTTTTCTCAAAAGCAGAGTGTGTTTCTTGTAAGGCTAGCTAGCGTTTGTTTCCCAGTCCTAAATGGAGTTGAATCACATGCAGTTTCTGGTCCTACGAGCAAGAGTTGTTTTCAGGTAAGGAAAGTCACGATTGCGCTTTCATTGCCATACACAGTGCATATAGCACTCGCGTCTGTTCCCAGCAAGTACAGTGTATTGGACTGAAGAGGAGCTACTGTTCTTGTCAGTTTCCTAAGCAGAGTTGAACTAGATATGGCCCGTGTGTGTAGGAAGCACAGTTCTTATGTTCTGAGCAAGCTACTGTTCTGGCCCTATAGGAAACACAGTAGAGTAGATGAGTGCTCTTTTCTCTAAAGCAGAGTGTGTTTCTTGTAAGGCGAGCTCGCGTTTGTTTCCTAGTCCTAAATGGAGTTGAATCACATGCAGTTTTTGGTCCTACAAGCAAGAGTTATTTTCTGGTAAGAAGAGTCATTATTGTGCTCCAAATGCCATACACAGTGCAAATAGCACTCGCGTCTGTTCCCAGCATGTACAGTGTATTGGATTGAATAGGAGCTACTGTTCTTGTCAGTTTCCTAAGCAGAGTTGAACTAGATATGGTCCATGTGTGTAGGAAGCAGAGTTCTTTTGTTCTGAGCAAGCTCACTGTTTGGACCCCATAGGAAACACCGTAGAGTAGAAGAGAGCTCTTTTCTAAAAAGCAGAGAGTGTTTCTTGTAAGGCAAGCTAGCATTTGTTTTCCCTTCCTAAATGGCGTTGAATCACATGCAGTTTGTGGTCCTATGAGCAAGAGTTGTTTTCTGGTAAGGAAAGTCACTATTGCGGTCTCATTGCCATACACAGTGCAAATAACACTCGCGAATGTTCCAAGCAAGTACAGTGTATTGGACTGAAGAGGAGCTACTGTTCTTGTCAGTTTCTTAAGCAGAGTTGAACTACATATGGTCCGTGTGTGTAGGAAGCACAGTTCTTTGTTCTGAGCAAGCTCACTGTTTGGACCCCATAGGAAACACAGTAGAGTAGAAGAGTGCTCATTTCTGAAAAGCAGAGTGTGTTTCTTGTAAGGCGAGCTAGCATTTGTTTCCCAGTCCTAAATGGAGTTGAATCACATGCAGTTTGTGGTCCTACGAGCAAGAGTTGTTTTATGGTAAGAATAGTCATTATTGCGCTGCCATTGCCATACACAGGACAAATAGCACTGGCTTCTGTTCGCAGCAAGTACAGTGTATTGGACTGAAGAGAATCTACTGTACTTGTCAGTTTCCTAAGGAGAATTGAACTAGATATGGCCGTGTGTGTAGGAAGCACAGTTCTTTTGTTCTGAGCAAGCTCACTGTTCGGACCCCATAGGAAACACAGTAGAGTAGAAGAGTGCTCATTTCTGAAAAGAAGAGTGTGTTTTTTGTAAGGCGAGCTAGCATTTGTTTCCCAGTCCTAAATGGAGTTGAATCACATGCAGTTTCTGGTCCTACGAGCAAGAGTTGTTTTCTGGTAAGGTAAGTCACTATTGCGCTCTCATTGCCATACACAGTGCAAATAGCACTCGCGTCTGTTCCCAGCAAGTACAGTGTATTGGACTGAAGAGGAGCTACTGTTCTTGTCAGTTTCCTAAGCAGAATTGAACTACATATGTTCCTTGTGTGTCGGAAGCACAGTCTTTTGTTCTGAGCAAGCTCACTGTTTGGACACCATAGGAAACACATTAGAGTAGAAGAGTGCTCTTTTCTCAAAAGCAGAGTGTGATTCTTGTAAGGCGAGCTAGCGTTTGTGTCCCAGTCCTAAATGGAGTGGAATCACATGCAGTTTCTGGTCCTACGTGCAAGAGTTGTTTTATGGTAATAATAGTCACTATTGTGCTGCCATTGCCATACACAGGACAAATAGCACTCCTGTCTGTTCCCAGCAAGTACAGTGTATTGGACTGAAGAGAATCTTCTGTTCTTGTCAGGTTCCTAAGCAGAATTGAACTAGATATGGCCCTTGTGTAGGAAGCACAGTTCTTTTGTTCTGAGCAAGCTCACTCTTCGGACACCATAGGAAACACAGTAGAGTAGAAGAGTGATCTTTTCTCAAAAGTAGAGTGTGTTTCTTGTAAGGCGAGCTAGCGTTTGTTTCCCAGTCCTAAATGGAGTTGAATCACATGCATTTTCTTTTCCTACGAACAAGAGTTGTTTTCTGGTAAGGAAAGTCACTATTGTGCTCCCATTGCCTTAACTGGGCAAATAGCACTCGCGTCTCTTCCCAGCAAGTACAGTGTATTGGACTGAAGAGAATCTACTGTTCTTGTCAGGTTCCTAAGCAGAATTGAACTAGATATGGCCGTGTGTTTAGGAAGCCCAGTTCTTTTGTTCTGAGCAAGCTCACTGTTCGGAACCCATAGGAAACACAGTAGAGTAAGAGAGTGCTCTTTTCTCAAAAGCAGAGTGTGTTTCTTGTAAGGCAAGCTAGTGTTTGTTTCCCAGTCCTAAATGGAGTTGAATCACATGCAGTTTCTGGTCCTACGAGCAAGAGATATTTTCTGGTAAGGAAAGTCACTATTGCGCTCGAATTGCCATACACAGTGCAAATAGCTCTCCAGTCTGTTCCCAGTAAGTACAGTGTATTGGACTGAAGAGGAGCTACTGTTCTTGTCAGTTTCCTAAGCAGAGTTGAACTACATATGGTCCGTGTGTGTAGGAAGCACCGTTCTTTTGTTCTGAGCAAGCTCACTGTTTGGACCCCATAGGAAACACAGTAGAGTAGAAGAGTGCTCTTTTCTCTAAAGCAGAGTGTGTTTCTTGTAGGGCCAGCTAGCGTTTGTTTCGCAGTCCTAAATGGAGTTGAATCCCATGCAGTTTCTGGTACTATGAGCAAGAGTTGTTTTCTGGTAAGAAGAATCACTGTTGTGCTGCCATTGCCATACATAGGACAAATAGCACTGGCGTCTGTTCGCAGCAAGTACAGTGTATTGGACTGAATAGAATCTACTGTTCTTGTCAGGTTCCTAAGCAGAATTGAACTAGATATGGCCGTGTGTGTAGGAAGCCCAGTTCTTTTGTTCTGAGCAAGCTCACTGTTCGGAACCCATAGGAAACACAGTAGAGTAAGAGAGTGCTCTTTTCTCAAAAGCAGAGTGTGTTTCTTGTAAGGCAAGCTAGCGTTTGTTTCCCAGTCCTAAATGGAGTTGAATCACATGCAGTTTCTGGTCCTACGGGCAAGAGTTGTTTTCAGGTAAGGAAAGTCACGATTGCGCTTTCATTGCCATACACAGTGCATATAGCACTCGCGTCTGTTCCCAGCAAGTACAGTGTATCGGACTGAAGAGGAGCTACTGTTCTTGTCAGGTTCCTAAGCAGAGTTGAACTAGATATGGCCCGTGTGTGTAGGAAGCACAGTTCTTATGTTCTGAGCAAGCTACTGTTCTGGCCCTATAGGAAACACAGTAGAGTAGAAGAGTGCCCTTTTCTCAAAAGCAGAGTGTGTTTCTTGTAAGGCGAGCTAGAGTTTGTTTCCCAGTCCTAAATGGAGTTGAGTCACATGCAGTTTTTTGTCCTATGAGCAAGAGTTGTTTTCTAGTAAGACGAGTCACTATTGTGCTCCAATTTCGATACACAGTGCAAATAGCACTCGCATCTGTTCTCAGCAAGTACAGTGTATCGGACTGAAGAGGAGCTACTGTTCTTGTCAGTTTCCTAAGCAGAGTTGAACTAGATATGGTCCATGTGTGTAGGAAGCACAGATCTTTTGTTCTGAGCAAGCTCACTGTTTGGACACAATAGCAAACACAGTAGAGTAGAAGAGTGCTCTTTTCTCAAAAGCAGAGTGTGTTTCTTGTAAGGCGAGCTAGCGTTTGTTTCCTAGTCCTGAATGGAGTTGAATCACATGCAGTTTCTGGTCCTACGAACAAGAGTTGTTTTCTGGTAAGGAAAGTCACTATTTTGCTCCCATTGCCATACACAGGGCAAATAGCACTCGCGTCTGTTCCCAGCAAGTACAGTGTATTGGACTGAAGAGGAGCTACTGTTCTTGTCAGTTTCCTAAGCAAAGTTGAACTACATATGGTCCGTGTGTGTAGGAAGCACAGTTCTTTGTTCTGAGCAAGCTCACTGTTTGGACCCCATAGGAAACACAGTAGAGTAGAAGAGTGCTCTTTTCTCAAAAGCAGAGTGTGTTTCTTGTAAGGCGAGCTAGCTTTTGTTTCCCAGTCCTAAATGGAGTTGAATCACATGCAGATTCTGGTCCTACGAGCAAGAGATGTTTTCTGGTAAGGAAAGTCACTATTGCACTCCCATTGCCATACACAGTGCAACTAGCACTCCAGTCTGTTCCCAGCAAGTACAGTGTATTGGACTGAAGATGAGCTACTGTTCTTCTCAGTTTCCTAAGCAGAGTTGAACTAGATATGGCCCGTGTGTCTAGGAAGCGCAATTCATTTCTTCTGAGCAAGCTCACTGTTCTGGCCCTATAGGAAACACAGTAGAGTAGAAGAGTGCCCTTTTCTCAAAAGCAGAGTGTGTTTCTTGTTAGGCGAGCTAGAGTTTGTTTCCCAGTGCTAAATGGAGTTGAGTGACATGCAGTTTTTTGTCCTATGAGCAAGAGTTTTTTTCTAGTAAGACGAGTCACTATTGTGCTCCAATTTCCATACACAGTGCAAATAGCACTCGCATCTGTTCTCAGCAAGTACAGTGTATTGGACTGAAGAGGAGCTACTGTTCTTGTCAGTTTCCTAAGCAAAGTTGAACTAGATATGGTCCATGTGTGTAGGAAGCACAGTTCTTTTGTTCTGAGCAAGCTCACTGTTTGGACCCCTTTGGAAACACAGTAGAGTAGAAGAGTGCTCTTTTCTCAAAAGCAGAGTGTGTTTCTTGTAAGGTGAGCTAGTGTTTGTTTCCCAGTCTTAAATGGAGTGGAATCACATGCAGTTTCTGGTCCTACGAGCAAGAGTTGTTTTATGGTAAGAAGAGTCACTATTGCGCTGCCATTGCCATACACAGGACAAATAGCACTTGCGTCTGTTCCCAGCAAGTACAGTGTATTGGACTGAAGAGGATCTACTGTTCTTGTCAGGTTCCTAAGCAGAATTGAACTAGATATGGCCGTGTGTGTGTAGGAAGCACAGTTCTTTTGTTCTGAGCAAGCTCACTGTTCGGACCCCATAGGAAACACTGTAGAGTAGAAGAGTGCTCTTTTCTCAAAAGCAGAGTGTGCTTCTTGTAAGGCGAGCTAGCGTTTGTTTCCCAGTCCTAAATGGAGTTGAATCACATGCAGTTTGTGGTCCTACGAGCAAGAGTTGTTTTATGGTAAGAATAGTCACTATTGCGCACCCATTGCCATACACAGGACAAATAGCACTGGCGTCTGTTCCGAGCAAGTACAGTGTATTGAACTGAAGAGGAGCAACTGTTCTTGTCAGTTTCCTAAGCAGAGTTGAACTAGATATGGTCCATGTGTGTAGGAAGCACAGTTCTTTTGTTCTGAGCAAGCTCACTGTTTGGACCCCATAGGAAACACTGTAGAGTAGAAGAGTGCTCTTTTCTCAAAAGCAGAGTGTGCTTCTTGTAAGTGTGTTTTTTGTGTGTTTCTTGTAAGGCGAGCTAGCGTTTGTTTCCCAGTCCTAAATGGAGTTGAATCGCATGCAGTTTGTGGTCCTACGAGCAAGAGTTGCTTTCTGGTAAGGAAAGTCACTATTGCGCTCCCATTGCCATACACAGGACAAATAGCATTCGCGTCTGTTCCCAGCAAGTACAGTGTATTGGACTGAATAGGAACTACTGTTCTTGTCAGTTTCCTAAGCAGAGTTGAACTACATATGGTACGTGTGTGTAGGAAGCACAGTTCTTTTGTTCTGAGCAAGCTCACTGTTTTGACCCCATAGGAAACACAGTAGAGTAGAAGAGTGCTCTTTTCTCAAAAGCAGAGTGTGTTTCTTGTAAGGCGCGCTACCGTTTGTTTCCCAGTCCTAAATGGCGTTGAATCCCATGCAGTTTGTGGTCCTACGAGCAAGAAATGTTTTCTGGTAGGAAAGTCACTATTGCGCTCCCATTGCCAGACACAGTGCAAATAGCACATGCGTCTGTTACCAGCAATACAGTGTATCGGACTGAAGAGGAGCTAATGTTCTTGTCAGTTTCCAAAGCAGAGTTGAACTAGATAAGGCCCGTGTGTGTAGGAAGCACAGTTCTTATGTTCTGAGCAAGCTCACTGTTCTGGCCCTCTAGGAAACACAGTAGAGTAGAAGAGTGCTCTTTTCTCTAAAGCAGAGTGTGTTTCTTGTAAGGCGAGCTAGCGTTTGTTTCCCAGTCCTAAATGGAGTTGAATCCCATGCAATTTCTGGTACTACGAGCAAGAGTTGTTTTCTGGTAAGAAGAGTCACTATTGCGCTGCCATTGCCATACACAGGACAAATAGCACTGGCATCTGTTCGCAGCAAGTACAGTGTATTGGACTGAAGATGATCTACTGTTATTGTCACTTTCCTAAGCAGAGTTGAACTAGATATGGCCTTGTGTGTAGGAAGCACAGTTCTTTTGTTCTGAGCAAGCTCACTGTTCGGACCCCATAGGAAACACAGTAGAGTAGAAGAGTGCTCTTTTCTCAAAAGCAGAGTGTGTTTTTTGTAAGGTAAGCTTTCGTTTGTTTTCCAGTCCTAAATGGAGTTGAATCACATGCAGTTTCTGGTCCTACAAGCAAGAGTTGTTTTCTGGTAAGGAAAGTCACTATTGCACTCCCTTTGCCATACACAGTGCAAATAGCACTCGCGTCTGTTCCCAGCAAGTACAGTTTATCGGACTGAATAGGAGCTACTCTTTTTGTCAGTTTCCTAAGCAGAGTTGAACTAGATATGGCCCGTTTGTTTAGGAAGCACAGTTATTATGTTCTGAGCAAGCTCACTGTTCTGGCCCGATAGGAAACACAATAGAGTAGAAGAGTGCTCTTTTCTCTAAAGCAGAGTGTGTTTCTTGTAAGGCGAGCTAGCATTTGTTTCCCAGTCCTAAATGGAGTTGAGTCACAGGCAGTTTTTGGTCCTACGTCCAAGAGTTGTTTTCTGGTAAGAAGACTCACTATTGTGCTCCAAATGCCATACACAGTGCAAATAGCATTCCCGTCTGTTCCCAGTAAGTACAGTGTATTGGACTGAATAGGTGCTACTGTTCTTGTCAGGTTCCTAAGCAGAGTTGAACTAGATATGATCCGTGTCTGTAGGAAGCACAGTTATTATGTCCTGAGCAAGCTCACTGTTCAGACACCATAGGAAACACAGTAGAGTAGAAGAGTGCTCTTTTCTCAAAAGCAGATTGTGTTTCTTGGAAGGCGAGCTCGTGTTTGTTTCCCAGTCCTAAATGATTTGAGTCACATGCAGTTTTTGGTCCTAGGTGCAAGAGTTGTTTTCTGGTAAGGAAAGTCACTATTGCGCTCCCATTGCCACACACAGTGCAAATAGCACTCGCATCTGTTCCCACCAAGTACAGTGTATCAGACTGAAGAGGAGCTACTGTTCTTGTCAGTTTCCTAAGCTGAGTTGAACTAGATATGGCCCATGTGTGTAGGAAGCACAGTTATTATGTTCTGAGCAAGCTCACTGTTCGGACCCCATAGGAAACACAGTAGAGTAGAAGAGTGCTCTTTTTTTCAAAAGCAGAGTGTGTTTCTTGTAAGGCGAGCTAGCGTTTGTTTCCCAGTCCTAAATGTAGTTGAATCACATGCAGTTTGTGGTCCTACGAGAAAGAGTTGTTTTCTGGTAAGGAAAGTCACTATTGTGCTCCCATTGCCATTCACAGGACAAATAGCATTCGCATCTGTTCCCAGCAAGTACAGTGTATTGGACTGAATAGGAACTACTGTTCTTGTCAGTTTCATAAGCAGAGTTGAACTAGAAATGATCCGTGTGTGTAGGAAGCACAGTTCTTTTGTTCCGAGCAAGCTCACTGTTTTGACCCCATTGAAAACACAGTAGAGTAGAAGAGTGCTCTTTTCTAAAAAGCAGAGTGTGTTTCTTGTAAGGCGAGCTAGCGTTTGTTTCCCAGTCCTAAATGGAGTGGATTCACATGCAGTTTCTGGTCCTACGAGCAAGAGTTGTTTTATGGTAAGATTAGTCACTATTGCGCTGGCATTGCCATACACAGGACAAATAGCAATGGCGTCTGTTCCCAGCAAGTACAGTGTATTGGACTGAAGAGCATCTACCATTCTTGTCAGTTTCCTAAGCAGAATTGAACTAGATATGGCCGTGTGTGTAGGAAGCACAGTTCTTTTGTTCTGAGCAAGCTCACTGTTCGGACCCCATAGGAAACACAGTAGAGTAGAGGAGTGCTCATTTCTCTAAAGCAGTGTGTGTTTCTTGTAAGGCGAGCTAGCATTTGTTTCCCAGTCCTAAATGGAGTTGAATCACATGCAGTTTGTGGTCCTACGAGCAAGAGTTGTTTTATGGTAAGAATAGTCACTATTGCGCTGCCATTGCCATACACAGGACAAATAGCACTGGCGTCTGTTCCCAGCAAGTACAGTGTATTGGACTGAAGAGGATCTACTGTTCTTGTCAGGTTCCTAAGCAGAATTGAACTAGGTATGGCCGTGTGTATAGGAAGCACAGTTCTTTTGTTCTGAGCAAGCTCACTGTTCGGACCCCATAGGAAACACAGTAGAGTAGAAGAGTGTTCATTTCTCAAAAGCAGAGTGTGTTGCTTGTAAGGCGAGCTAGCGTTTGTTTCCCAGTCCTAAATGGAGTTGAATCACATGCAGTTTCTGGTCCTACGAGCAAGAGTTGTTTTCTGGTAAGGAAAGTCACTATTGTGCTCCCATTGCCATACACAGGGCAAATAGCACTCGCGTATTTTCCCAGTAAGTACAGTGAATTGGACTGAATAGGAGCTACTGTTCTTGTCAGTTTCCTAAGCAGAGTTGAACTACATATGGTCCTTGTGTGTAGGAAGCACAGTTCTTTTGTTCTGAGAAAGCTCACTGTTCGGACCCCATAGGAAACACAGTAGAGTAGAAGAGTGCTCTTTTCTCAAAAGCAGAGTGTGTTTCTTGTAAGGCGAGCTAGCGTTTTTTTCCTAGTCCTAAATGGAGTTGAATCACATACAGTTTCTTTTTCTACGAACAAGAGTTGTTTTTTGGTAAGGAAAGTCACATTGCGCTCCCATTGACATTCACAGTGCAAATAGCACTCCCGTCTGTTCCCAGCAAGTACAGTGTATTGGACTGAAGAGGATCTACTGTTCTTGTCAGGTTCCTAAGCAGAATTGAACTAGATATGGCCGTGTGTGTAGGAAGCACAGTTCTTTTGTTCTGAGCAAGCTCACTGTTCGGACCCCATAGGAAACACAGTAGAGTAGAAGAGTGCTCTTTTCTCAAAAGCAGAGTGTGTTTTTTGTAAAGCAAGCTATCGTTTGTTTCCAAGTCCTAAATGGAGTTGAATCCCATGCAGTTTCTGGTCCTACGAGCAAGAGTTGTTTTCTGGTAAGGAATGTCACTATTGTGCTCCCTTTGACATACACAGTGCAAATAGCACTCGCGTATGTTCCCAGCAAGTACAGTGTATCGGACTGAAGAAGAGCTACTGTTCTTGTCAGTTTCCTAAGCAGAGTTGAACTAGATATGGCCCGTGTGTTTAGGAAGCACAGTTATTATGTTCTGAGCAAGCTCACTGTTCTGGCCCTATAGGAAACACAGTAGAGTAGAAGAGTGATCTTTTCTCTAAAGCAGAGTGTGTTTCTTGGAAGGCGAGTTAGCGTTTGTTTCCCAGTCCTAAATGGAGTTGAGTTACATGCAGTTTTTGGTCCTACGAGCAAGAGTTGTTTTCTGGTAAGAAGAGTCACTATTGTGCTCCAAATGCCATACACAGTGCAAATAGCACTCGCGTCTGTTCCCAGCAAGTACAGTGTATTGTACTGAAGAGGAGCTACTGTTCGTGTCAGTTTCCTAAGCAGAGTTGAACTAGATATCTCCCATGTGTGTAGGAAGCACAGTTATTATATTCTGAGCAAGCTCACTGTTCGGACCCCATAGGAAACACAGTAGAGTAGGAGAGAGCTCTTTTCTCAAAAGCAGAGTGTGTTTCATGTAAGGTGTGCTAGCATTTGTTTCCCAGTCCTAAACGGAGTTGAATCACATGCTGTTTCTGGTCCTACGAGCAAGAGTTGTTTTCTGGTAAGGAAAGTCACTATTGTGCTCCCATTGCCATACACAGTGCAAATAGCACTCGCATCTGTTCCGAGCAAGTACACTGTATCGGACTGAAGAGGAGCTACTCTTCTTGTCAGTTTCCTAAGCAGTGTTGAACTAGATATGGCCCGTGTGTCTAGGAAGCACAATTCATTTGATCTGAGCAAGCTCACTGTTCTGGCCCTATAGGAAACACAGTAGAGTAGAAGAGTGCTCTTTTCTCAAAAGCAGAGTGTGTTTCTTGTAAGGCGAGCTAGAGTTTGTTTCCCAGTCCTAAATGGAGTTGAGTCACATGCAGTTTTTTGTCCTACGAGCAAGAGTTGTTTTCTGGTAAGACGAGTCACTATTGTGCTCCAATTGCCATACAGAGTCCAAGAAGCTCGCGCGTCTGTTCTCAGCAAGTACAGTGTATCTGACTGAAGAGCAGCTACTGTTCTTGTCAGTTTCCTAAGCAGAGTTGAACTAGAATTGGCCCGTGTGTGTAGGAAGCACAGTTATTATGTTCTGAGCATGCTCACTGTTCTGGCCCTATAGGAAACACAGTATAGTAGAAGAGTGCTATTTTCTCTAAAGCAGAGTGTGTTTCTTGTAAGGCGAGCTCGGGTTTGTTTCCCAGTCCTAAATGGAGTTGAGTCACAGGCAGTTTTTGGTCCTATGAGGAAGAGATGTTTTCTGGTAAGGAAAGTCACTATTGTGCTCCCATTGCCATACACAGGACAAATAGCATTCGCGTCTGTTCCCAGCAAGTACAGTGTATTTTACTGAATAGGAACTACTGGTCTTGTCAGTTTCCTAAGCAGAGTTGAACTACATATGGTACGTGTGTGTAGGAAGCACAGTTCTTTTGTTCCGAGCAAGCTCACTGTTTTGACCCCATAGGAAACACAGTAGAGTAGAAGAGTGCTCTTTTCTCTAAAGCAGAGTGTGTTTCTTGTAAGGCAGGCTAGCGTTTGTTTCCCAGTCCTAAATGGCGTTGATTCACATGCAGTTTGTGGTCCTACGAGCAAGAAATGTTTTCTGGTAGGAAAGTCACTATTGCGCTCCCATTGCCAGACACAGTACAAATAGCACATGCGTCTGTTCCCAGTAAGTACAGTGTATCGGACTGAAGAGGAGCTACTGTTCTTGTCAGTTTCCTAAGCAGAGTTGAACTAGATAAGACCCGTGTGTGTAGGCAGCACAGTTCTTAAGTTCTGAGCAAGCTCACTGTTCTGGCCCTATAGGAAAAACAGTAGAGTAGAAGAGTGCTCTTTTCTAAAAAGCAGAGTGTGTTTCTTGTAAGGCGAGCTAGAGTTTGTTTCCCAGTTATAAATGGAGTTGAGTCACATGCAGTTTTTTGTCCTACGATCAAGAGTTGTTTTCTGGTAAGACGAGTCACTATTGTGCTCCAATTGCCATACACAGTGCAAGTAGCACGCGTGTCTGTTCTCAGCAAGTACAGTGTATCTGACTGAAGAGGAGCTACTGTTCTTGTCAGTTTCCTAAGCAGAGTTGAACTAGATATGGGCCGTGTGTGTAGGAAGCACAGTTCTTTTGTTCCGAGCAAGCTCACTGTTTTGACCCCATAGGAAACACAGTAGAGTAGAAGAGTGCTCTTTTCTCTAAAGCAGAGTGTGGTTCTTGTAAGGCATGCTAGCGTTTGTTTCCCAGTCCTAAATGGCGTTGAATCACATGCAGTTTGTGGTCCTACGAGCAAGAAATGTTTTCTGGTAGGAATGTCACTATTGCGCTCCCATTGCCAGACACAGTGCAAATAGCACATGCGTCTGTTCCCAGCAAGAACAGTGTATCAGACTGAAGAGGAGCTACTGTTCTTGTCAGTTTCTTAAGCAGAGTTGAACTAGATAAGGCCCGTGTGTGTAGGCAGCACAGTTCTTATGTTCTGAGCAAGCTCACTGTTCTGGCCCTATAGGAAACACAGTAGAGTAGAAGAGTGCTCTTTGCTCAAAAGCAGAGTGTGTTTCTTGTAAGGCGAGCTAGAGTTTGTTTCCCAGTCCTAAATGGAGTTGAGTCACATGCAGTTTTTTGTCCTACGAGCAAGAGTTGTTTTCTGGTAAGACGAGTCACTATTGTGCTCCAAATGCCATACACAGTGCAAGTAGCACCCGCGTCTGTTTTCAGCAAGTACAGTGTATCTGACTGAAGAGGAGCTACTGTTCTTGTCAGTTTCCTAAGCAGAGTTGAACTAGATATGGCCCGTGTGTGTAGGAAGCACAGTTATTATGTTCTGAGCAAGCTCACTGTTCTGGCCCTAATGGAAACACAGTATAGTAGAAGAGTGCTATTTTCTCTAAAGCAGAGTGTGTTTCTTGTAAGGCGAGCTCGCTTTTCTTTCCCAGTCCTAAATGGAGTTGAGTCACAGGCAGTTTTTGGTCCTACGATCAAGAGTTGTTTTCTGGTAAGAAGAGTCACTATTGTGCTCCAAATGCCATACACAGTGCAAATAGCACTCGCGTCTGTTCCCAGCAAGCACAGTGTATTGGACTGAATAGGAGCTACTGTTCTTGTCAGTTTCCTAAGCAGAGTTGAACTAGATATGGTCCATGTGTGTAGGAAGCACAGTTGTTTGTTCTGAGCAAGCTCACTGTTTGGACCCCATAGGAAACACAGTAGAGAAGAAGAGTGCTCTTTTCTCAAAAGCAGAGTGTGTTTCTTGTAAGGCGAGCTAGCGTTTGTTTCCCAGTCCTAAATGGAGTTGAATCACATGCAGTTTGTGGTCCTATGAGCAAGAGTTGCTTTCTGGTAAGGAAAGTCACTATTGCGCTCCCATTGCCATACACAAGACAAATAGCATTCGCTTCTGTTCCCAGCAAGTACAGTGTATTGGACTGAATAGGAGCTACTGTTTTTGTCAGTTTCCTAAGCAGAGTTGAACTACTTATGGTTCTTGTGTGTAGGAAGCACAGTTCTTTTTTTCTGAGCAAGCTCACTGTTCGGACCCCATAGGAAACACAGTAGAGTAGAAGAGTGCTCTTTTCTCTAAAGCAGAGTGTGTTTCTTGTAAGGCGAGTTATCGTTTGTTTCCTACTCCTAAATGGAGTTGAATCACATGCAGTTTCTGGTCCTACGACAAGAGTTGTTTTCTGGTAAGGAAAGTCACGTTGCGCTCCCATTGCCATTCACAGTGCAAAAAGCACTCCCATCTGTTCCCAGTAAGTACAGTGTATTGGACTGAATAGGTGCTACTGTTCTTGTCAGTTTCCTAAGCAGAGTTGAACTAGATATGATCCGTGTGTGTAGGAAGCACAGTTCTTTTGTTCTGAGGAAGCTCACTGTTTGGACCCCATAGGAAACACAGTAGAGTAGAAGAGTGCTCTTTTCTCTAAAGCAGAGTGTGTTTCTTGTAAGGCGAGCTAGCGTTTGTTTCCCAGTCCTAAATGGAGTTGAATCCCATGCAGTTTCTGGTACTACGAGCAAGAGTTGTTTTCTAGTAAGAAGAGTCACTATTGTGCTTCAATTGCCATACACAGGACAAATAGCACTGGCTTCTGTTCGCAGCAAGTAGAGTGTATTGGACTGAAGAGGATCTACTGTTCTTGTCAGGTTCCTAAGCAGAATTGAACTAGATATGGCCGTGTGTGTAGGAAGCACAGTTCTTTTGTTCTGAGCAAGCTGACGGTTCGGACCCCATAGGAAGTACAGTAGAGTAGAAGAGTGCTCTTTTCTCAAAAGCAGAGTGTGTTTTTTGTAAGGCAAGCTATCGTTTGTTTCCACGTCCTAAATGGAGTTGAATCACATGCAGTTTCTGGTCCTACGAGCAAGAGTTGTTTTCTGGTAAGGAATGTCACTATTGTGCTCCCTTTGCCATACACAGTGCAAATAGCACTCGCGTATGTTCCCAGCAAGTACAGTGTATCAGACTGAAGAGGAGCTACTGTTCTTGTCAGTTTCCTAAGCAGAGTTGAACTAGATATGGCCCGTGTGTTTAGGAAGCACAGTTATTATGTTCTGAGGAAGCTCACTGTTCTGGCCCTATAGGAAACACAGTAGAGAAGAGGAGTCCTCTTTTCTCTAAAGCAGAGTGTGTTTCTTGTAAGGCAAGCTCACGTTTGTTTCCCAGTCCTAAATGAGTTGAGTCACATGCAGTTTTTGGTCCTACGAGCAAGAGTTGTTTTCTGGTAAGAAGAGTCACTACTGTGCTCCAAATGCCATACAGTGCAAATAGCACTCGCGTCTGTTCCCAGCAAGTACAGTGTATTGAACTGGAGAGGAGCTACTGTTCATGTCAGTTTCCTAAGCAGAGTTGAACTAGATATGGTCCATGTGTGTAGGAAGCACAGTTCTTTTGTTCTGAGCAAGCTCACTCTTTGGACTCCATAGGAAATACAGTAGAGTAGAAGAGTGCTCTTTTCTTAAAAGCAGAGAGTGTTTCTTGTAAGGGGAGCTAGCATTTGTTTCCCAGTCATAAATGGAGTTGAATCACATGCAGTTTGTGGTCCTAGGTGCAAGAGTTGTTTTTTGGTAAGGAAAGTCACTATTGCGGTCCCATTGCCACAGACAGTGCAAATAGCACTCGCATCTGTTCCCACCAAGTACAGTGTATCAGACTAAAGAGGAGCTACTGTTCTTGTCAGTTTCCTAAGCAGAGTTGAACTAGATATGGGCCATGTGTGTAGGAAGCACAGTTCTTTTGTTCTGAGCAAGCTCACTGTTTGGACACCATAGCAAACACAGTAGAGTAGAAGAGTGCTCTTTTCTCAAAAGTAGAGTGTGTTTCTTGTAAGGCGAGCTAGCGTTTGTTTCCCAGTCCTAAATGGAGTGGAATCACATGAAGTTTCTGGTCCTACGAGCAAGAGTTGTTTTATGGTAAGAATAGTCACTATTGCGCTGGCATTGCCATACACAGGACAAATAGCACTGGCATCTGTTCCGAGCAAGTACAGTGTATTGGACTGAAGAGGATATACTGTTCTTGTCAGTTTCCTAAGCAGAATTGAACTAGATATGGCCGTGTGTGTAGGAAGCACAGTTCTTTTGTTCTGAGCAAGCTCACTGTTCGGACCCCTAGGAAACACAGTAGAGTAGAAGAGTGCTCATTTCCCAAAAGCAGAGTGTGTTTCTTGTAAGGCGAGCTAGCATTTGTTTCCTAGTCCTGAATGGAGTTGAATCACATGCAGTTTCTGGTCCTACGAACAAGAGTTGTTTTCTGGTAAGGAAAGTCACTATTGTGCTCCCATTGACATACACAGGGCAAATAGCACTCGCGTATTTTCCCAGCAAGTACAGTGTATTGGACTGAAGAGGAGCTACTGTTCTTGTCAGTTTCCTAAGCAAAGTTGAACTACATATGGTCCGTGTGTGTAGGAAGCACAGTTCTTTGTTCTGAGCAAGCTCACTGTTTGGACCCCATAGGAAACACAGTAGAGTAGAAGTGTGCTCTTTTCTCTAAAGCAGAGTGTGTTTCTTGTAAGGCGAACTAGCTTTTGTTTCCCAGTCCTAAATGGAGTTGAATCACATGCAGATTCTGGTCCTACGAGCAAGAGATGTTTTCTGGTAAGGAAAGTCACTATTGTGCTCCCATTGCCATACACAGTGCAAATAGCACTCGCGTCTGTTCCCAGCAAGTACAGTGTATTGGACTGAATATGAGCTACTGTTCTTCTCAGGTTCCTAAGCAGAATTGAACTAGATATGGCCGTGTGTGTGTAGGAAGCACAGTTCTTTTGTTCTGAGCAAGCTCACTGTTCGGACCCCATAGGAAACACTGTAGAGTAGAAGAGTGCTCTTTTCTCAAAAGCAGAGTGTGCTTCTTGTAAGGCGAGCTAGCGTTTGTTTCCCAGTCCTAAATTGAATCACATGCAGTTTGTGGTCCTACGTGCAAGAGTTGTTTTATGGTAAGAATAGTCACTATTGCGCACCCATTGCCATACACAGGACAAATAGCACTGGCGTCTGTTCCGAGCAAGTACAGTGTATTGAACTGAAGAGGAGCAACTGTTCTTGTCAGTTTCCTAAGCAGAGTTGAACTAGATATGGTCCATGTGTGTAGGAAGCACAGTTCTTTTGTTCTGAGCAAGCTCACTGTTTGGACCCCATAGGAAACACAGTAGAGTAGAAGAGTGCTCTTTTCTCAAAAGCGGAGTGTGTTTCTTGTAAGGCGAGCTAGCGTTTGTTTCCCAGTCCTAAATAGAGTTGAATCGCATGCAGTTTGTGGTCCTACGAGCAAGAGTTGCTTTCTGGTAAGGAAAGTCACTATTGCGCTCCCATTGCCATACACAGGACAAATAGCATTCGCGTCTGTTCCCAGCAAGTACAGTGTATTGGACTGAATAGGAACTACTGTTCTTGTCAGTTTCCTAAGCAGAGTTGAACTACATATGGTACGTGTGTGTAGGAAGCACAGTTCTTTTGTTCTGAGCAAGCTCACTGTTTTGACCTCATAGGAAACACAGTAGAGTAGAAGAGTGCTCTTTTCTCAAAAGCAGAGTGTGTTTCTTGTAAGGCGCGCTACCGTTTTTTTCCCAGTCCTAAATGGCGTTGAATCCCATGCAGTTTGTGGTCCTACGAGCAAGAAATGTTTTCTGGTAGGAAAGTCACTATTGCGCTCCCATTGCCAGACACAGTGCAAATAGCACATGCGTCTGTTACCAGCAATACAGTGTATCGGACTGAAGAGGAGCTAATGTTCTTGTCAGTTTCCAAAGCAGAGTTGAACTAGATAAGGCCCGTGTGTGTAGGAAGCACAGTTCTTATGTTCTGAGCAAGCTCACTGTTCTGGCCCTCTAGGAAACACAGTAGAGTAGAAGAGTGCTCTTTTCTCTAAAGCAGAGTGTGTTTCTTGTAAGGCGAGCTAGCGTTTGTTTCCCAGTCCTAAATGGAGTTGAATCCCATGCAATTTCTGGTACTACGAGCAAGAGTTGTTTTCTGGTAAGAAGAGTCACTATTGCGCTGCCATTGCCATACACAGGACAAATAGCACTGGCGTCTGTTCGCAGCAAGTACAGTGTATTGGACTGAAGATGATCTACTGTTATTGTCACTTTCCTAAGCAGAGTTGAACTAGATATGGCCTTGTGTGTAGGAAGCACAGTTCTTTTGTTCTGAGCAAGCTCACTGTTCGGACCCCATAGGAAACACAGTAGAGTAGAAGAGTGCTCTTTTCTCAAAAGCAGAGTGTGTTTTTTGTAAGGTAAGCTTTCGTTTGTTTTCCAGTCCTAAATGGAGTTGAATCACATGCAGTTTCTGGTCCTACAAGCAAGAGTTGTTTTCTGGTAAGGAAAGTCACTATTGCACTCCCTTTGCCATACACAGTGCAAATAGCACTCGCGTCTGTTCCCAGCAAGTACAGTTTATCGGACTGAATAGGAGCTACTCTTTTTGTCAGTTTCCTAAGCAGAGTTGAACTAGATATGGCCCGTTTGTTTAGGAAGCACAGTTATTACGTTCTGAGCAAGCTCACTGTTCTGGCCCGATAGGAAACACAATAGAGTAGAAGAGTGCTCTTTTCTCTAAAGCAGAGTGTGTTTCTTGTAAGGCGAGCTAGCATTTGTTTCCCAGTCCTAAATGGAGTTGAGTCACAGGCAGTTTTTGGTCCTACGTCCAAGAGTTGTTTTCTGGTAAGAAGACTCACTATTGTGCTCCAAATGCCATACACAGTGCAAATAGCATTCCCGTCTGTTCCCAGTAAGTACGGTGTATTGGACTGAATAGGTGCTACTGTTCTTGTCAGGTTCCTAAGCAGAGTTGAACTAGATATGATCCGTGTCTGTAGGAAGCACAGTTATTATGTTCTGAGCAAGCTCACTGTTCAGACACCATAGGAAACACAGTAGAGTAGAAGAGTGCTCTTTTCTCAAAAGCAGATTGTGTTTCTTGGAAGGCGAGCTCGTGTTTGTTTCCCAGTCCTAAATGATTTGAGTCACATGCAGTTTTTGGTCCTAGGTGCAAGAGTTGTTTTCTGGTAAGGAAAGTCACTATTGCGCTCCCATTGCCACACACAGTGCAAATAGCACTCGCATCTGTTCCCACCAAGTACAGTGTATCAGACTGAAGAGGAGCTACTGTTCTTGTCAGTTTCCTAAGCTGAGTTGAACTAGATATGGCCCATGTGTGTAGGAAGCACAGTTATTATGTTCTGAGCAAGCTCACTGTTCGGACCCCATAGGAAACACAGTAGAGTAGAAGAGTGCTCTTTTTTTCAAAAGCAGAGTGTGTTTCTTGTAAGGCGAGCTAGCGTTTGTTTCCCAGTCCTAAATGTAGTTGAATCACATGCAGTTTTTGGTCCTACGAGAAAGAGTTGTTTTCTGGTAAGGAAAGTCACTATTGTGCTCCCATTGCCATTCACAGGACAAATAGCATTCGCATCTGTTCCCAGCAAGTACAGTGTATTGGACTGAATAGGAACTACTGTTCTTGTCAGTTTCATAAGCAGAGTTGAACTAGAAATGATCCGTGTGTGTAGGAAGCACAGTTCTTTTGTTCCGAGCAAGCTCACTGTTTTGACCCCATTGAAAACACAGTAGAGTAGAAGAGTGCTCTTTTCTAAAAAGGAGAGTGTGTTTCTTGTAAGGCGAGCTAGCGTTTGTTTCCCAGTCCTAAATGGAGTGGATTCACATGCAGTTTCTGGTCCTACGAGCAAGAGTTGTTTTATGGTAAGATTAGTCACTATTGCGCTGGCATTGCCATACACAGGACAAATAGCAATGGCGTCTGTTCCCAGCAAGTACAGTGTATTGGACTGAAGAGCATCTACCATTCTTGTCAGTTTCCTAAGCAGAATTGAACTAGATATGGCCGTGTGTGTAGGAAGCACAGTTCTTTTGTTCTGAGCAAGCTCACTGTTCGGACCCCATAGGAAACACAGTAGAGTAGAAGAGTGCTCATTTCTCTAAAGCAGTGTGTGTTTCTTGTAAGGCGAGCTAGCATTTGTTTCCCAGTCCTAAATGGAGTTGAATCACATGCAGTTTGTGGTCCTACGAGCAAGAGTTGTTTTATGGTAAGAATAGTCACTATTGCGCTGCCATTGTCATACACAGGACAAATAGCACTGGCGTCTGTTCCCAGCAAGTACAGTGTATTGGACTGAAGAGGATCTACTGTTCTTGTCAGGTTCCTAAGCAGAATTGAACTAGGTATGGCCGTGTGTATAGGAAGCACAGTTCTTTTGTTCTGAGCAAGCTCACTGTTCGGACCCCATAGGAAACACAGTAGAGTAGAAGAGTGTTCATTTCTCAAAAGCAGAGTGTGTTTCTTGTAAGGCGAGCTAGCGTTTGTTTCCCAGTCCTAAATGGAGTTGAATCACATGCAGTTTCTGGTCCTACGAGCAAGAGTTGTTTTCTGGTAAGGAAAGTCACTATTGTGCTCCCATTGCCATACACAGGGCAAATAGCACTCGCGTATTTTCCCAGTAAGTACAGTGAATTGGACTGAATAGGAGCTACTGTTCTTGTCAGTTTCCTAAGCAGAGTTGAACTACATATGGTCCTTGTGTGTAGGAAGCACAGTTCTTTTGTTCTGAGAAAGCTCACTGTTCGGACCCCATAGGAAACACAGTAGAGTAGAAGAGTGCTCTTTTCTCAAAAGCAGAGTGTGTTTCTTGTAAGGCGAGCTAGCGTTTTTTTCCTAGTCCTAAATGGAGTTGAATCACATACAGTTTCTTTTTCTACGAACAAGAGTTGTTTTTTGGTAAGGAAAGTCACATTGCGCTCCCATTGACATTCACAGTGCAAATAGCACTCCCGTCTGTTCCCAGCAAGTACAGTGTATTGGACTGAAGAGGATCTACTGTTCTTGTCAGGTTCCTAACCAGAATTGAACTAGATATGGCCGTGTGTGTAGGAAGCACAGTTCTTTTGTTCTGAGCAAGCTCACTGTTCGGACCCCATAGGAAACACAGTAGAGTAGAAGAGTGCTCTTTTCTCAAAAGCAGAGTGTGTTTTTTGTAAAGCAAGCTATCGTTTGTTTCCAAGTCCTAAATGGAGTTGAATCCCATGCAGTTTCTGGTCCTACGAGCAAGAGTTGTTTTCTGGTAAGGAATGTCACTATTGTGCTCCCTTTGACATACACAGTGCAAATAGCACTCGCGTATGTTCCCAGCAAGTACAGTGTATCGGACTGAAGAAGAGCTACTGTTCTTGTCAGTTTCCTAAGCAGAGTTGAACTAGATATGGCCCGTGTGTTTAGGAAGCACAGTTATTATGTTCTGAGCAAGCTCACTGTTCTGGCCCTATAGGAAACACA
>NW_026736301.1:0-76000 GCF_949786415.1 Peromyscus eremicus | reverse complement strand
AGCAGAGTTGAACTAGATATGGCCCCTGTGTGTAGGAAGCACAGTTCTTTTGTTCTGAGCAAGCTCACTGTTCGGACCCCATAGGAAACACTGTAGAGTAGAAGAGTGCTCTTTTCTCAAAAGCAGAGTGTGTTTCTTGTAAGGCGAGCTAGCCTTTGTTTCCCAGTCCTAAATGGAGTTGAATCACATGCAGTTTCTTTTCCTACGAGCAAGAGTTGTTTTCTGGTAATAAGAGTCACTATTGAGCTCCCATTTTCATACACGGGGCAAATAGCACTGGCGTCTGTTCCCAGAATGTACAGTGTATTGCACTGAACAGGAGCTACTGTTGTTTTCAGTTTCCTAAGCAGAATTGAACTAGATATGGCAGTATTTCTATGAAGCACAGTTCTTTTGTTCTGAGCAATCTCACTGTTCTGGCCCTATAGGAAACACATTAGAGTAGAAGAGTGCTCTTTTCTCAAAAGCAGAGTGTGTATCTTGTAAGGCGAGCTAGCATTTGTTTCCCAATCCTAAACGGCGTTGAATCACATGCAGTTTTTGGTACTACGAGCAAGAGTTGTTTTCTGGTAAGGAAGGTCACTATTGTGCTCCCATTGCCATACTCAGTGCAAATAGCACTCGCGTCTGTTCCCAGCAAGTACAGTGTATTGGACTGAAGCGGAGCTACTGTTCTTGTCAGTTTCCTAAGCAGAGTTGAACTAGATATGGCCCATGAGTGTAAGAAGCACAGTTCTTTTGTTCTGAGCAAGGTCAAAATTCGGACCCCATAGGAAACACAGTAGAGTAGAAGAGTGCTCTTTTCTCAAAAGGAGAGTGTGCTTCTTGTAACGCGAGCTTTTTTTTTTTTCCAGTCAGAAATGGAGTTGAAACCCATGCAGTTTCTGGTCCTATGAGCAAGAGTTGTTTTCTTTTAAGAAGAGTCACTATTGTGCTCCCATTGTCATACACAGGGTAAATAGCACTGGCGTCTGTTCCCAGCAAGTACAGTGTATTGGACTGAAGCAGAGCTACAGTTCTTGTCAGTTTCCTAAGCAGAGTTGAACTAGATATTGCCCGTGTGTGTAGGAAGCACAGTTCTTTTGTTCTGAGCAAGCTCACTGTTCGGACCCCATAGGAAACACAGTAGAGTAGAAGAGTGCTCTTTTCTCAAAAGCAGAGTGTGTTTCTTGTAATGCGAGCGAGTGTATGTTTTCAAGTCAGAAATGGAGTTGAATCCCATGCAGTTTCTGGTCCTACGAGCAAGAGGTGTTTTCTGGTAAGGAAAGACACTATTGCGCTCCCATTTCCATACACAGTGCAAATAGCAGTCGCGTCTGTTTCCAGCAAGTACAGTGTATTGGACTGAAGCAGAGCTACTGTTCTTGTCAGTTTCCTAAGCAGAGATGAACTAGATATGGCCCGTGTGTGTAGGAAGCACAGTTCTTTTGTTCTGAGCAAGCTCACTGTTCAGACCCCCTAGAAAACACAGTAGAGTAGAAGAGTGCTCTTTTCTCAAAAGCAGAGTGTGTTTTTTGTAAGGCGAGCTAGCGTTTGTTTCCCAGTCAGAAATGGAGTTGAATCACATGCAGTTTTTTGTCCTACGACCAAGAGTTGTTTTCTGGTAAGGAAAGTCACTATTGTGCTCCCATTTACATACACAGTGCAAATAACACTCGCGTCTGTTCCCAGCAAGTACAGTGTATTGGACTGAAGCGGAGCTACTGTTCTTGTCAGTTTCCTAAGCAGAGTTGAACTAGATATGGCCCCTGTGTGTAGGAAGCACAGTTCTTTTGTTCTGAGCAAGTTCACTATTCGGACCCCATAGGAAACACAGTAGAGTAGAAGAGTGCTCTTTTCTCAAAAGCAGAGTGTGTTTCTTGTAAGGCGAGCTAGTGTTTGTTTCCCAGTCAGAAATGGAGTTGAATCCCATGCAGTTTCTGGTCCTATGAGCAAGAGTTGTTTTCTGATATGAAGAGTCACTATTGTGCTCCTATTGCCATAGACAGTGCAAATAGCACTCACGTCTGTTCCCAGCAAGTACAGTGTATTGGACTGAATAGGAGCTACTGTTCTTGTCAGTTTCCTAAGCAGAGTTGAACTACATATCGTCCGTGTGTGTAGGAAGCACAGTTCTTTTGTTCTGAGCAAGCTCACTGTTTGGACCCCATAGGAAACACAGTAGAGTAGAAGAGTGCTCTTTTCTCAAAAGCAGAGTGTGTTTCTTGTAAGGCGAGCTAGCATTTGTTTCCCAGTCGTAAATGGAGCTGAATCACATGCAGTTTCTGGTCCTACGAGCAAGAGTTGTTTTCTGGTAAGGAAAGTCACTATTGCGATCCCATTGCCATACACAGTGCCAATAGCACTCGCGTCTGTTCCCAGCAAGTACAGTGTATTGGACTGAAGAGGAGCTACTGTTCTTTTCAGTTTCCTAAGCAGAGTTGAACTAGATATGGCCCGTGTGTGTAGGAAGCACAGTTCTTTTGTTCTGAGCAAGCTCAATGTTCGGACCCCATAGGAAACACAGTAGAGTAGAAGAGTGCTCTTTTCTCAAAAGCAGAGTGTGTTTCTTGTAAGGCGAGCTAGTGTTTGTTTCCCTGTCAGAAATGGAGTTGAATACCATGCAGTTTCTTGTCCTATGAGTAAGAGTTGTTTTCTGATAAGAAGAGTCACTATTGTGCTCCTATTACCATACACAGGGCAAATAGCACTCGAGTCTGTTCCCAGCTAGTACAGTGTATTGGACTGAAGAGGAGCTACCGTTCTTGTCAGTTTCCTAAGCAGAGTTGAACTAGATATGGCCCGTGTGTGTAGGAAGCACATTTCTTTTGTTCTGAGCAAGCTCACTGTTTGGACCCCATAGGAAACACAGTAGAGTAGAAGAGTGCTCTTTTCTCAAAAGCAGAGTGTGTTTCTTGTTAGGCGAGCTAGCGTTTGTTTCCCAGTTCTAAATGGAGATGAAGCACATGCAGATTCTTGTCCTATGAGCAAGAGTTGTTTTCTGGTGAGAAGAGTCACTATTGCGCTCCAATTGTCATACACAGGGCAAATAGCTCTGGCATCTGTTCACAGCATGTACAGTGTATTGGACTGAACAGGAGCTACTGTTCTTTTCAGTTTCCTAAGCAGAATTGAACTAGATATGGCAGTATTTGTATGCAGCACAGTTCTTTTGTTCTGAGCAAGCTCACTGTTCTGGCACTATAGGAAACACAGTAGAGTAGAAGAGTGCTCGTTTCTCAAAAGCAGAGCGTGTTTCTTGTAAGGCGAGCTAGTGTTTGTTTCCCAGTCAGAAATGGAGTTGAATCCCATGCAGTTTCTGGTCCTACGAGCAAGAGGTGTTTTCTGGTAAGGAAAGTCACTATTGCGCTCCCATTTACATACAAAGTGCAAATAGCACTCGCGTCTGTTCCCAGCAAATACAGTGTATTGGACTGAAGAGGAGCTACTGTTCTTGTCAGTTTCCTAAGCAGAGTTGAACTACATATGGTCCGTGTTTGTAGGACGCACAGTTTTTTTTGTTCTGAGCAAGCTCACTGTTCAGACCCCAAAGGAAACACAGTAGAGTAGAAGAGTGCTCTTTTCTCAAAAGCAGAGTGTGTTTCTAGTAAGGCGAGCTAGCATTTGTTTCCCAGTCCTAAATGGAGCTGAATCACATGCAGTTTCTGGTCCTACGAGCAAGAGTTGTTTTCTGGTAAGGAAAGTGACTATTGCGCTCCCATTTCATACACAGTGCAAATAGCACTCGCGTCTGTTCCCAGCAAGTACAGTGTATTGGACTGAAGAGGAGCTACTGTTCTTGTCAGTTTCCTAAGCAGAGTTTAACTAGATATGGCCCGTGTGTGTAGGAAGCACAGTTCTTTTGTTCTGAGCAAGCTCAATGTTCGGACCCCATAGGAAACACAGTAGAGTAGAAGAGTGCTCTTTTCCTCAAAAGCAGAGTGTGTTTCTTGTAAGGCGAGCTAGCGTTTGTTTCCCATTCCTAAATGGAGTTGAATCACATGCAGTTTTTGGTCCTACGAGCAAGAGTTGTTTTCTGGTAATAAAGTCACTGTTGCACTCCCATTGCCATACACAGTGTAAATAGCACTCGCATCTGTTCCCAGCAAGTACAGTGTATTGGACTGAAGCAGAGCTACTGTTCTTGTCAGTTTCCTAAGCAGAGTTGAACTAGATATGGCCCGTGTGTGTAGGAAGCCTAGTTCTTTTGTTCTGAGCAAGCTCACTTTTCGGACCCCATAGGATACACAGTCGAGTAGAAGAGTGCTCTTTTCTCAAAAGCAGAGTGTGTTTCTTGTTACGTGAGCTGGCGTTTGTTTCCCAGTCCTAAAGGGAGTTGAATCACATGCAGTTTCTTGTCCTACGAGCAAGAGTTGTTTTCTGGTAATAAGAGTCACTATTGTGCTCTCATTTTCATACACAGGGCAAATAGCACTGGCGTCTGTTCCCAGAATGTACAGTGTATTGCACTGAACAGGAGCTACTGTTGTTTTCAGTTTCCTAAGCAGAATTGAACTAGATATGGCAGTATTTGTATGAAGCACAGTTCTTTTGTTCTGAGCAATCTCAGTGTTCTGGCCCTATAGGAAACACATTAGAGTAGAAGAGTGCTCTTTTCTCAAAAGCAGAGTGTGTATCTTGTAAGGCGAGCTAGCATTTGTTTCCGAATCCTAAACGGCGTTGAATCACATGCAGTTTTTGGTACTACGAGCAAGAGTTGTTTTCAGGTAAGGAAGGTCACTATGGCGCTCCCATTTCCATACTCAGTGCAAATAGCACTCGCGTCTGTTCCCAGCAAGTACAGTGTATTGGACTGAAGCGGAGCTACTGTTCTTGTCAGTTTCCTAAGCAGAGATGAACTAGATATGGCCCATGAGTGTAAGAAGCACAGTTCTTTTGTTCTGAGCAAGGTCACTATTCGGACCCCATAGGAAACACAGTAGAGTAGAAGAGTGCTCTTTTCTCAAAAGGAGAGTGTGTTTCTTGTAACGCGAGCTAGTGTTTTTTTTCCAGTCAGAAATGGAGTTGAAACCCATGCAGTTTCTGGTCCTACGAGCAAGAGTTATTTTCTGGTAAGAAGAGTCACTATTGTGCTCCCATTGTCATACACAGGGTAAATAGCACTGGCGTCTGTTCCCAGCAAGTACAGTGTATTGGACTGAATTGGAGCTACTGTTCTTGTCAGTTTCCTAAGCAGAGTTGAACTAGATATGGCCCGTGTGTGTAGGAAGCACAGTTCTTTTGTTCTGAGCAAGCTCACTGTTCGGACCTTATAGGATACAAAGTCGAGTAGAAGAGTGCTCTTTTCTCAAAAGCAGAGTGTGTTTCTTGTTAGGCGAGCTAGCGTTTGTTTCCCAGACCTAAATGGAGCTGAATCACATGCAGTTTCTGGTCCTACGAGCAAGAGTTGTTATCTGGTAAGGAAAGTCACTATTGCGCTCCAATTGCCATACACAGTGCCAATAGCACTCGCGTCTGTTCCCAGCAAGTACAGTGTATTGGACTGAAGAGGAGCTACTGTTCTTGTCAGTTTCCTAAGCAGAGTTGAATAGATATGGCCAGTGTGTGTAGGAAGCACAGTTCTTTTGTTCTGAGCAAGCTCAATGTTCGGACCCCATAGGAAACACAGTAGAGTAGAAGAGTGCTCTTTTCTCAAAAGCAGAGTGTGTTTCTTGTAAGGCGAGCTAGCGTTTGTTTCCCAGTCCTAAATGGAGTTGAATCACATGCAGTTTTTGGTCCTACGAGCAAGAGTTGTTTTCTGGTAATAAAGTCACTGTTGCGCTCTCATTGCCATATACACTGTAAATAGCACTCGCATCTGTTCCCAGCAAGTACAGTGTATTGGACTGAAGCGGAGCTACTGTTCTTGTTAGTTTCCGAAGCAGAGTTGAACTAGTTATGGCCCCTGTGTGTAGGAAGCACAGTTCTTTTGTTTTGAGCAAGCTCACTATTCGGACCCTTAGGAAACAGAGTAGAGTAGAAGAGTGCTCTTTTCTCAAAAGCAGAGTGTGTTTCTTGTAAGGCGAGCTAGTGTTTTTTTCCCAGTCAGAAATGGAGTTGAATCCCATGCAGTTTCTTGTCCTATGAGTAAGAGTTGTTTTCTCATAAGAAGAGTCACTATTGTGCTCCTATTGCCATACACAGGGCAAATAGCACTCGCGTCTGTTCCCAGCTAGTACAGTGTATTGGACTGAAGAGGAGCTACCGTTCTTGTCAGTTTCCTAAGCAGGGTTGAACTAGATATGGCCCGTGTGTGTAGGAAGCACAGTTCTTTTGTTCTGAGCAAGCTCACTGTTCGGACCCCATAGGAAACACAGTAGAGTAGAAGAGTGTTCTTTTCTCAAAAGCAGAGTGTGTTTCTTGTTAGGCGAGCTAGCGTTTGTTTCCCAGTCCTAAATGGAGTTGAATCACATGCAGATTCTTGTCCTACGAGCAAGAGTTGTTTTCTGGTAAGAAGAGTCACTATTGCGCTCCCATTGTCATACACAGGGCAAATAGCTCTGGCATCTGTTCCCAGCATGTACAGTGTATTGGACTGAACAGGAGCTACTGTTCTTGTCAGTTTCCTAAGCAGAATTGAACTTGATATGGCAGTATTTGTATGAAGCACAGTTCTTTTGTTCTGAGCAAGCTCACTGTTCTTGCCCTATAGGAAACACAGTAGAGTAGAAGAGTGCTCTTTTCTCAAAAGCAGAGTGTGTTTCTTGTAAGGCGAGCTAGTGTTTGTTTCCCAGTCAGAAATGGAGTTGAATCCCATGCAGTTTCTGGTCCTACAAGCAAGAGGTGTTTTCTGGTAAGGAATGTCACTATTGCGCTCCCATTTACATACACAGTGCAAAGAGCACTCGCGTCTGTTCCCAGCAAGTACAGTGTATTTGACTGAATAGGAGCTACTGTTCTTGTCAGTTTCCTAAGCAGAGTTGAACTACATATGGTCCGTGTGTGTAGGAAGCACAGTTCTTTTGTTCTGAGCAAGCTGACTGTTACGACCCCAAAGGAAACACAGTAGAGTAGAAGAGTGCTCTTTTCTCAAAAGCAGAGTGTGTTTCTTGTAAGGCGAGCTATCGTTTGTTTCCCAGTCCTAAATGGAGCTGAATCACATGCAGTTTCTGGTCCTACGAGCAAGAGTTGTTTTCTGGTAAGGAAAGTCACTATTCTGCTCCCATTGCCATATACAGTGCAAATAGCACTCGCGTCTGTTCCCAGCAAGTACAGTGTATTGGACTGAAGAGGAGCTTCTGTTCTTGTCAATTTCCTAAGCAGAGTTGAACTAGATATGGCCCCTGTGTGTAGGAAGCACAGTTCTTTTGTTCTGAGCAAGCTCACTGTTCCGACCCCATAGGATACACAGTAGAGTAGAAGAGTGCTCTTTTCTCAAAAGCAGAGTGTGTTTCTTCTAAGGAGAGCTAGCGTTTTTTTCCCAGTCCTAAATGGAGTTGAATCACATACAGTTTCTGGTCCTACGAGCAAGAGTTGTTTTCTGGTAAGAAGAGTCACTATTGTGCTCCCATTGTCATACAGAGGGCAAATAGACCTGGCGTCTGTTCCCAGCTTGTACAGTGTATTGGACTGAAGAGGATATACTGTTCTTTTCAGTTTCCTAAGCAGAATTGAACTAGATATGGCCATATTTGTAGGAAGCACAGTTCTTTTGTTCTGAGCAAGCTCACTGTTCGGAACCCATAGGAAACACAGTAGAGTAGAAGAGTGCTCTTTTCTCAAAAGCAGAGTGTGTTTCTTGTAAGGCGAGCTAGTGTTTGTTTCCCAGTCAGAAATGGAGTTGAATCCCATGCAGTTTCTTGTCCTATGAGTAAGAGTTGTTTTCTGATAAGAAGAGTGACTGTTGTGCTCCTATTGCCATACACAGGGCAAATAGCACTCGCGTCTGTTCCCAGCTAGTACAGTGTATTGGACTGAAAAGGAGCTACCGTTCTTGTCAGTTTCCTAAGCAGAGTTGAACTAGATATGGCCATATTTGTAGGAAGCACAGTTCTTTTGTTCTGAGCAAGCTCACTATTCGGACTCCTTAGGAAACAGTAGAGTAGAAGAGTGCTCTTTTCTCAAAATCAGAGTGTCTTTCTTGTAAGGCGAGCTAGTGTTTGTTTCCCAGTCAGAAATGGAGTTGAATCCCATGCATTTTCTGGTCCTATGAGCAAGAGTTGTTTTCTGATAAGAAGAGACACTATTGTGCTCCTATTGCCATACACAGTGCAAATAGCTCTCGCGTCTGTTCCCAGCAAGTACAGTGTATTGGACTGAAAAGGAGCTACTGTTCTTGTCAGTTTCCTAAGCAGAGTTGAACTACATATGGTCCGTGTGTGTAGGAAGCACAGTTCTTTTGTTCTGAGCAAGCTCACTGTTCGGACCCCATAGGAAACACAGTAGAGTAGAAGAGTGCTCTTTTCTCAAAAGCAGAGTGTGTTTCTTGTAAGGCGAGCTAGCATTTGTTTCCCAGTCCTAAATGGAGCTGTATGACATGCAGTTTCTGGTCCTACGTGCAAGAGTTGTTTTCTGGTAAGGAAAGTCACTATTGTGCTCCCATTGCATTACACAGTGCCAATAGCACTCGCGTCTGTTCCCAGCAAGTACAGTGTATTGGACTGAAGAGGAGCTACTGTTCTTGTCAGTTTCCTGAGCAGAGTTGAACTAGATATGGCCCGTGTGTGTAGGAAGCACAGTTCTTTTGTTCTGAGCAAGCTCAATGATCGGACCCCATAGGAAACACAGTAGAGTAGAAGAGTGCTCTTTTCTCAAAAGCAGAGTGTGTTTCTTGTAAAGCGAGCTAGTGTTTGTTTCCCAGTCAGAAATGGAGTTGAATCCCATGCAGTTTCTTGTCCTATGAGTAAGAGCTGTTTTCTGATAAGAAGAGTCACTATTGTGCTCCTATTGCCATACACAGGGCAAATAGCACTGGCGTCTGTTCCCAGCTAGTACAGTGTATTGGACTGAAGAGGAGCTACCGTTCTTGTCAGTTTCCTAAGCAGAGTTGAACTAGATATGTCCCGTGTGTGTAGGAAGCACAGTTCTTTTGTTCTGAGCAAGCTCACTGTTCGGACCCCATGGAAAACACAGTAGAGTAGAAGAGTGCTCTTTTCTCAAAAGCAGAGTGTGTTTCTTGTAAGGCGAGCTAGTGTTTGTTTCCCAGTCAGAAATGGAGTTGAATCGCATGCAGTTTCTGGTCCTACGAGCAAGAGTTGTTTTCTGGTAAGGAAAGTCACTCTTGCGCTCCCATTGCCTTACACAGTGCAAATAGCCCTCACATCTGTTCCCAGCAAGTACAGTGTATTGGACTGAAGCGGACCTACTGTTCTTGTCAGTTTCCTAAGCAGAGATGAACTAGATATGGCCCGTGTGTGTAGGAAGCACAGTACTTTTGTTCTGAGCAAGCTCACTATTCAGACCCCCTAGAAAACACAGTAGAGTAGAAGAGTGCTCTTTTCTCAAAAGCAGAGTGTGTTTTTTGTAATGCAAGATAGCGTTTGTTTCCCAGTCCTAAATGGAGTTGAATCACATCCAGTTTTTTGTCCTATGACCAAGAGTTTTTTTCTGGTAAGGAAAGTCACTATTGCGCTCCCATTTACATACACAGTGCAAATAACACTCGCGTCTGTTCCCAGCAAGTACAGTGTATTGGACTGAAGCGGAGCTACTGTTCTTGTCAGTTTCCTAAGCAGAGTTGAACGAGATATAGCCCCTGTGTGTAGTAAGCACAGTTCTTTTGTTCTGAGCAAGCTCACTGTTCGGACCACATAGAAAAGACATTAGAGTAGAAGAGTGTTCTTTTATGAAAATCAGAGTGTGTTTCTTATAAGGCGAGCTAGTGTTTGTTTCCCAGTCAAAAATGGAGTTGAATCCCATGCAGTTTCTGGTCCTATGAGCAAGAGGTGTTTTCTGATAAGAAGAGTCACTATTGCGCTCCTATTGCCATACACAGTGCAAATAGCACTCGCGTCTGTTCCCAGCTAGTACAGTGTATTGGACTGAAGAGGAGCTACCGTTCTTGTCAGTTTCATAAGCAGAGTTGAATAGATATGACCCGTGTGTGTAGGAAGCACAGTTCTTTTGTTCTGAGCAAGCTCACTCTTCGGACCCCATAGGAAACACAGTAGAGTAGAAGAGTGCTCTTTTCTCAAAAGCAGAGTGTGTTTCTTGTAAGGCAAGCTAGCGTTTGTTTCCCAGTCCTAAATGGAGTTGAATCACATCCTGTTTTTGGTACTTGGAGCAAGAGTTGTTTTCTGGTAAGGAAAGTCACTATTGCACTCCCATTGCCATACACAGTGCAAATAGCACTCGCGTCTGTTCCCAGCAAGTACAGTGTATTGGACTGAAGAGGAGCTGCTGTTCTTGTCAATTTCCTAAGCAGAGTTGAACTAGATATGGCCCCTTTGTGTAGGAAGCACAGTTCTTTTGTTCTGAGCAAGCTCACTGATCCGACCCCATAGGATACACAGAAGAGTAGAAGAGTGCTCTTTTCTCAAAATCAGAGTGTCTTTCTTGTAAGGCGAGCTAGTGTTTGTTTCCCAGTCAGAAATGGAGTTGAATCCCATGCAGTTTCTGGTCCTATGAGCAAGAGTTGTTTTCTGATAAGAAGAGACACTATTATGCTCCTATTGCCATACACAGTGCAAATAGCACTCGCGTCTGTTCCCAGCAAGTACAGTGTATTGGACTGAAAAGGAGCTACTGTTCTTGTCAGTTTCCTAAGCAGAGTTGAACTACATATGGTCCGTGTGTGTAGGAAGCACAGTTCTTTTGTTCTGAGCAAGCTCACTGTTCTGACCCCATAGGAAACACAGTAGAGTAGAAGAGTGCTCTTTTCTCAAAAGCAGAGTGTGTTTCTTGTAAGGCGAGCTAGCATTTGTTTCCCAGTCCTAAATGGAGCTGTATCACATGCAGTTTCTGGTCCTACGAGCAAGAGTTTTTTTCTGGTAAGGAAAGTCACTATTGTGCTCCCATTGCATTACACAGTGCCAATAGCACTCGCGTCTGTTCCCAGCAAGTACAGTGTATTGGACTGAAGAGGAGCTACTGTTCTTGTCAGTTTCCTGAGCAGAGTTGAACTAGATATGGCCCGTGTGTGTAGGAAGCACAGTTCTTTTGTTCTGAGCAAGCTCAATGATCGGACCCCATAGGAAACACAGTAGAGTAGAAGAGTGCTCTTTTCTCAAAAGCAGAGTGTGTTTCTTGTAAAGCGAGCTAGTGTTTGTTTCCCAGTCAGAAATGGAGTTGAATCCCATGCAGTTTCTTGTCCTATTAGTAAGAGCTGTTTTCTGATAAGAAGAGTCACTATTGTGCTCCTATTGCCATACACAGGGCAAATAGCACTGGCGTCTGTTCCCAGCTAGTACAGTGTATTGGACTGAAGAGGAGCTACCGTTCTTGTCAGTTTCCTAAGCAGAGTTGAACTAGATATGGCCCGTGTGTGTAGGAAGCACAGTTCTTTTGTTCTGAGCAAGCTCACTGTTCGGACCCCATAGGAAAAACAGTAGAGTAGAAGAGTGCTCTTTTCTCAAAAGCAGAGTGTGTTTCTTGTAAGGCGAGCTAGCATTTGTTTCCCAGTCCTAAATGGAGCTGTATCACATGCAGTTTCTGGTCCTACGAGCAAGAGTTTTTTTCTGGTAAGGAAAGTCACTATTGTGCTCCCATTGCATTACACAGTGCCAATAGCACTCGCGTCTGTTCCCAGCAAGTACAGTGTATTGGACTGAAGAGGAGCTACTGTTCTTGTCAGTTTCCTGAGCAGAGTTGAACTAGATATGGCCCGTGTGTGTAGGAAGCACAGTTCTTTTGTTCTGAGCAAGCTCAATGATCGGACCCCATAGGAAACACAGTAGAGTAGAAGAGTGCTCTTTTCTCAAAAGCAGAGTGTGTTTCTTGTAAAGCGAGCTAGTGTTTGTTTCCCAGTCAGAAATGGAGTTGAATCCCATGCAGTTTCTTGTCCTATTAGTAAGAGCTGTTTTCTGATAAGAAGAGTCACTATTGTGCTCCTATTGCCATACACAGGGCAAATAGCACTGGCGTCTGTTCCCAGCTAGTACAGTGTATTCGACTGAAGAGGAGCTACCGTTCTTGTCAGTTTCCTAAGCAGAGTTGAACTAGATATGGCCCGTGTGTGTAGGAAGCACAGTTCTTTTGTTCTGAGCAAGCTCACTGTTCGGACCCCATAGGAAACACAGTAGAGTAGAAGAGTGCTCTTTTCTCAAAAGCAGAGTGTGTTTCTTGTAAGGCGAGCTAGCATTTGTTTCCCAGTCCTAAATGGAGCTGTATCACATGCAGTTTCTGGTCCTACGAGCAAGAGTTGTTTTCTGGTAAGGAAAGTCACTATTGCGCTCCCATTGCATTACACAGTGCCAATAGCACTCGCGTCTGTTCCCAGCAAGTACAGTGTATTGGACTGAAGAGGAGCTACTGTTCTTGTCAGTTTCCTGAGCAGAGTTGAACTAGATATGGCCCGTGTGTGTAGGAAGCACAGTTCTTTTGTTCTGAGCAAGCTCAATGTTCGGACCCCATAGGAAACACAGTAGCGTAGAAGAGTGCTCTTTTCTCAAAAGCAGAGTGTGTTTCTTGTAAAGCGAGCTAGTGTTTGTTTCCCAGTCAGAAATGGAGTTGAATCCCATGCAGTTTCTTGTCCTATGAGTAAGAGCTGTTTTCTGATAAGAAGAGTCACTATTGTGCTCCTATTGCCATACAGTGCAAATAGCACTGGCATCTGTTCCCAGCAAGTACAGTGTATTGGACTGAAGAGGAGCTACCGTTCTTGTCAGTTTCATAAGCAGAGTTGAATAGATATGGCCCGTGTGTGTAGGAAGCACAGTTCTTTTGTTCTGAGCAAGCTCACTCTTCGGACCCCATAGGAAACACAGTAGAGTAGAAGAGTGCTCTTTTCTCAAAAGCAGAGTGTGTTTCTTGTAAGGCAAGCTAGCGTTTGTTTCCCAGTCCTAAATGGAGTTGAATCACATCCTGTTTTTGGTACTTGGAGCAAGAGTTGTTTTCTGGTAAGGAAAGTCACTATTGCACTCCCATTGCCATACACAGTGCAAATAGCACTCGCGTCTGTTCCCAGCATGTACAGTGTATTGGACTGAAGAGGATATACTGTTCTTTTCAGTTTCCTAAGCAGAATTGAACTAGATATGTCCATATTTGTAGGAAGCACAGTTCTTTTCTTCTGAGCAAGCTCACTGTTCGGAACCCATAGGAAACACAGTAGAGTAGAAGAGTGCTCTTTTCTCAAAATCAGAGTGTCTTTCTTGTAAGGCGAGCTAGTGTTTGTTTCCCAGTCAGAAATGGAGTTGAATCCCATGCAGTTTCTGGTCCTATGAGCAAGAGTTGTTTTCTGATAAGAAGAGACACTATTGTGCTCCTATTGCCATACACAGTGCAAATAGCACTCGCGTCTGTTCCCAGCAAGTACAGTGTATTGGACTGAAAAGGAGCTACTGTTCTTGTCAGTTTCCTAAGCAGAGTTGAACTACATATGGTCCGTGTGTGTAGGAAGCACAGTTCTTTTGTTCTGAGCAAGCTCACTGTTCGGACCCCATAGGAAACACAGTAGAGTAGAAGAGTGCTCTTTTCTCAAAAGCAGAGTGTGTTTCTTGTAAGGCGAGCTAGCATTTGTTTCCCAGTCCTAAATGGAGCTGTATCACATGCAGTTTCTGGTCCTACGAGCAAGAGTTGTTTTCTGGTAAGGAAAGTCACTATTGTGCTCCCATTGCATTACACAGTGCCAATAGCACTCGCGTCTGTTCCCAGCAAGTACAGTGTATTGGACTGAAGAGGAGCTACTGTTCTTGTCAGTTTCCTGAGCAGAGTTGAACTAGATATGGCCCGTGTGTGTAGGAAGCACAGTTCTTTTGTTCTGAGCAAGCTCAATGATCGGACCCCATAGGAAACACAGTAGAGTAGAAGAGTGCTCTTTTCTCAAAAGCAGAGTGTGTTTTTTGTAAAGCGAGCTAGTGTTTGTTTCCCAGTCAGAAATGGAGTTGAATCCCATGCAGTTTCTTGTCCTATTAGTAAGAGCTGTTTTCTGATAAGAAGAGTCACTATTGTGCTCCTATTGCCATACACAGGGCAAATAGCACTGGTGTCTGTTCCCAGCTAGTACAGTGTATTGGACTGAAGAGGAGCTACCGTTCTTGTCAGTTTCCTAAGCAGAGTTGAACTAGATATGGCCCGTGTGTGTAGGAAGCACAGTTCTTTTGTTCTGAGCAAGCTCACTGTTTGGACCCCATAGGAAACACAGTAGAGTAGAAGAGTGCTCTTTTCTCAAAAGCAGAGTGTGTTTCTTGTAAGGCGAGCTAGCATTTGTTTCCCAGTCCTAAATGGAGCTGTATCACATGCAGTTTCTGGTCCTACGAGCAAGAGTTGTTTTCTGGTAAGGAAAGTCACTATTGCGCTCCCATTGCATTACACAGTGCCAATAGCACTCGCGTCTGTTCCCAGCAAGTACAGTGTATTGGACTGAAGAGGAGCTACTGTTCTTGTCAGTTTCCTGAGCAGAGTTGAACTAGATATGGCCCGTGTGTGTAGGAAGCACATTTCTTTTGTTCTGAGCAAGCTCAATGTTCGGACCCCATAGGAAACACAGTAGAGTAGAAGAGTGCTCTTTTCTCAAAAGCAGAGTGTGTTTCTTGTAAAGCGAGCTAGTGTTTGTTTCCCAGTCAGAAATGGAGTTGAATCCCATGCAGTTTCTTGTCCTATGAGTAAGAGCTGTTTTCTGATAAGAAGAGTCACTATTGTGCTCCTATTGCCATACACAGTGCAAATAGCACTGGCGTCTGTTCCCAGCAAGTACAGTGTATTGGACTGAATAGGAGCTACTGTTCTTGTCAGTTTCCCAAGCAGAGTTGAACTACATATGGCCCAAGTGTGTAGGAAGCACAGTTCTTTTGTTCTGAGCAAGCTCACTCTTCTGGCCCTATAAGAATCACAGTACAGTAGAAGAGTGCTCTTTTCTCAAAAGCAGAGTGTGTTTCTTGTAAGGCGAGCTAGCCTTTGTTTCCCAGTCCTAAATGGAGTTGAATCACATCCAGTTTTTGGTACTACGAGCAAGAGTTGTTTTCTGGTAATAAAGTCACTATTGCGCTCCCATTGCAATACACAGTGCAAATAGCACTCGCATCTGTTCCCAGCAAGTACAGTGTATTGGACTGAAGCGGAGCTACTGTTCTTGTCAGTTTCCTAAGCAGAGTTGAAATAGATATGGCCCGTGTGTGTAGGAAGCACAGTTCTTTTGTTCTGAGCAAGCTCACTGTTCGGACCCCATAGAAAACACAGTAGAGTAGAAGAGTGCTCTTTTCTCAAAATCAGAGTGTCTTTCTTGTAAGGCGAGCTAGTGTTTGTTTCCCAGTCAGAAATGGAGTTGAATCCCATGCAGTTTCTGGTCCTACGAGCAAGAGTTGTTTTCTGGTAAGGAAAGTCACTATTGCGCTTCCATTGCCATACACAGTGCAAATAGCCCTCGCATCTGTTCCCAGCAAGTACAGTGTATTGGACTGAAGCGGACCTACTGTTCTTGTCAGTTTCCTAAGCAGAGATGAACTAGATATGGCCCGTGTGTGTAGGAAGCACAGTACTTTTGTTCTGAGCAAGCTCACTGTTCAGACCCCCTAGAAAACACAGTAGAGTAGAAGAGTGCTCTTTTCTCAAAAGCAGAGTGTGTTTTTTGTAATGCGAGATAGCGATTGTTTCCCAGTCCTAAATGGAGTTGAATCACATCCAGTTTTTTGTCCTATGACCCAGAGTTTTTTTCTGGTAAGGAAAGTCACTATTGCGCTCCCATTTACATACACAGTGTAAATAACACTCGCGTCTGTTCAAAGCAAGTACAGTGTATTGGACTGAAGCGGAGCTACTGTTCTTGTCAGTTTCCTAAGCAGAGTTGAACTAGATATAGCCCCTGTGTGTAGGAAGCACAGTTCTTTTGTTCTGAGCAAGATCACTATTCGGACCCCGTAGGAAACACTGTAGAGTAGAAGAGTGCTCTTTTCTCAAAATCAGAGTGTCTTTCTTGTAAGGCGAGCTAGTGTTTGTTTCCCAGTCAGAAATGGAGTTGAATCCCACGCAGTTTCTGGTCCTATGAGCAAGAGTTGTTTTCTGATAAGAAGAGTCACTATTGTGCTCCTATTGCCATACACAGTGCAAATAGCACTGGCGTCTGTTCCCAGCAAGTACAGTGTATTGGACTGAATAGGAGCTACTGTTCTTGTCAGTTTCCTAAGCAGAGTTGAACTACATATGGTCCGTGTGTGTAGGAAGCACAGTTCTTTTGTTCTGAGCAAGCTCACTGTTCGGACCCCATAGGAAACACAGTAGAGTAGAAGAGTGCTCTTTTCTCAAAACAGAGTGTGTTTCTTGTAAGGCGAGCTAGCATTTGTTTCCCAGTCCTAAATGCAGCTGAATCACATGCAGTTTCTGGTCCTACGAGCAAGAGTTGTTTTCTGGTAAGGAAAGTCACTATTGCGCTCCCATTTCCATACACAGTGCAAATAGCACTCGCGTCTGTTCCCAGCAAGTACAGTGTATTGGACTGAAGAGGAGCTACTGTTCTTGTCAGTTTCCTAAGCAGAGTTGAACTAGATATGGCCCGTGTGTGTAGGAAGCACAGTTCTTTTGTTCTGAGCAAGCTCAATATTCAGACCCCATAGGAAACACAGTAGAGTAGAAGAGTGCTCTTTTCTCAAAAGCAGAGTGTGTTTCTTGTAAGGCGAGCTAGTGTTTGTTTCCCAGTCAGAAATGGAGTTGAATCCCATGCAGTTTCTGGTCCTACGAGCAAGAGTTGTTTTCTGGTAAGGAAAGTCACTATTGCGCTCCCATTGCCATACACAGTGCAAATAGCCCTCAAATCTGTTCCCAGCAAGTACAGTGTATTGGACTGAAGCGGACCTACTGTTCTTGTCAGTTTCCTAAGCAGAGATGAACTAGATATGGCCCGTGTGTGTAGGAAGCACAGTACTTTTGTTCTGAGTAAGCTCACTGTTCAGACCCCCTAGAAAACACAGTAGAGTAGAAGAGTGCTCTTTTCTCAAAAGCAGAGTGTGTTTTTTGTAATGCGAGCTAGCGTTTGTTTCCCAGTCCTAAATGGAGTTGAATCACATCCAGTTTTTTGTCCTATGACCAAGAGTTTTTTTCTGGTAAGGAAAGTCACTATTGCGCTCCCATTTACATACACAGTGCAAATAACACTCGCGTCTGTTCCCAGCAAGTACAGTGTATTGGACTGAAGCGGAGCTACTGTTCTTGTCAGTTTCCTAAGCAGAGTTGAACTAGATATGGCCCCTGTGTGTAGGAAGCACAGTTCTTTTGTTCTGAGCAAGATCACTATTCGGACCCCGTAGGAAACACAGTAGAGTAGAAGAGTGCTCTTTTCTCAAAATCAGAGTGTCTTTCTTGTAAGGCGAGCTAGTTTTTGTTTCCCAGTCAGAAATGGAGTTGAATCCCATGCAGTTTCTGGTCCTATGAGCAAGAGTTGTTTTCTGATAAGAAGAGTCACTATTGTGCTCCTATTGCCATACACAGTGCAAATAGCACTGGCGTCTGTTCCCAGCAAGCACAGTGTATTGGACTGAATAGGAGCTACTGTACTTGTCAGTTTCCTAAGCAGAGTTGAACTACATATGGTCCGTGTGTGTAGGAAGCACAGTTCTTTTGTTCTGAGCAAGCTCACTGTTCGGACCCCATAGGAAACACAGTAGAGTAGAAGAGTGCTCTTTTCTCAAAAGCAGAGTGCCTTTCTTGTAAGGCGAGCTAGCATTTGTTTCCCAGTCCTAAGTGGAGCTGTATCACATGCAGTTTCTGGTCCTACGAGCAAGAGTTGTTTTCTGGTAAGGAAAGTCACTATTGCGCTCCCATTGCATTACACAGTGCCAATAGCACTCGCATCTGTTCCCAGCAAGTACAGTGCATTGGATTGAAGAGGAGCTACTGTTCTTGTCAGTTTCCTGAGCAGAGTTGAACTAGATATGGCCCGTGTGTGTAGGAAGACAGTTCTTTTGTTCTGAGCAAGCTCAATGATCGGACCCCATAGGAAACACAGTAGAGTAGAAGAGTGCTCTTTTCTCAAAAGCAGAGTGTGTTTCTTGTAAAGCGAGCTAGTGTTTGTTTCCCAGTCAGAAATGGAGTTGAATCCCATGCAGTTTCTTGGCCTATGAGTAAGAGCTGTTTTCTGATAAGAAGAGTCACTATTGTGCTCCTATTGCCATACACAGGGCAAATAGCACTGGCGTCTGTTCCCAGCAAGTACAGTGTATTGGACTGAAGAGGAGCTACCGTTCTTGTCAGTTTCCTAAGCAGAGTTGAACTAGATACGGCCCGTGTATGTAGGAAGCACAGTTCTTTTGTTCTGAGCAAGCTCACTGTTCGGACCCCATAGGAAACACAGTAGAGTAGAAGAGTGCTCTTTTCTCAAAAGCAGAGTGTGTTTCTTGTAAGGCGAGCTAGCCTTTGTTTCCCAGTCCTAAATGGAGTTGAATCACATCCAGTTTTTGGTACTACGAGCAAGAGTTGTTTTCTGGTAATAAAGTCACTATTGCGCTCCCATTGCAATACACAGTGCAAATAGCACTCGCATCTGTTCCCAGCAAGTACAGTGTATTGGACTGAAGCGGAGCTACTGTTCTTGTCAGTTTCCTAAGCAGAGTTGAACTAGATATGGCCCCTGTGTGTAGGAAGCACAGTACTTTTGTTCTGAGCAAGCTCACTGTTTGGACCCCATAGAAAACACAGTAGAGTAGAAGAGTGCTCTTTTCTCAAAAGCAGAGTGTGTTTCTTGTAAGGCGAGCTAGTGTTTGTTTCCCAGTCAGAAATGGAGTTGAATCCCATGCAGTTTCTGGTCCTATGAGCAAGAGTTGTTTTCTGATAAGAAGAGTCACTATTGTGCTCCTATTGCCATACACAGTGCAAATAGCACTGGCGTCTGTTCCCAGCAAGTACAGTGTATTGGACTGAATAGGAACTACTTTTCTTGTCAGTTTCCTAAGCAGAGTTGAACTACATATGGTCAGTGTGTGTAGGAAGCCCAGTTCTTTTGTTCTGAGCAAGCTCACTGTTCGGACCCCATAGGAAACACAGTAGAGTAGAAGAGTGCTCTTTTCTCAAAACAGAGTGTGTTTCTTGTAAGGCGAGCTAGCATTTGTTTCCCAGTCCTAAATGGAGCTGAATCACATGCAGTTTCTGGTCCTACGAGCAAGAGTTGTTTTCTGGTAAGGAAAGTCACTATTGCGCTCCCATTGCCATACACAGTGCAAATAGCACTCGCGTCTGTTCCCAGCAAGTACAGTGTATTGGACTGAAGAGGAGCTACTGTTCTTGTCAGTTTCCTAAGCAGAGTTGAACTAGATATGGCCCGTGTGTGTAGGAAGCACAGTTCTTTTGTTCTCAGCAAGCTCAATGTTCGGACCGCATAGGAAACACAGTAGAGTAGAAGAGTGCTCTTTTCTCAAAAGCAGAGTGTATTTCTTGTAAGGCGAGCTAGAGTTTGTTTCCCAGTCAGAAATGGAGTTGAATTACATGGAGTTTCTTGTCCTACGAGCAAGAGTTGTTTTCTGGTAATAAGAGTCACTATTGTGCTCCCACTGTCATACACAGGGCAAATAGCACTGGCGAGTGTTCCCAGGATGTACAGTGTATTGGACTGAACAGGAGCTACTGTTCTTTTCAGTTTCCTAAGCAGAATTCAACCAGATATGGTCCATGTGTGTAGTAAGCACAGTTCTTTTGTTCTGAGCAAGCTCACTGTTCTGGCCCTATAGAGTGCTCTTTTCTTAAAAGCAGAGTATGTTTCCTGTAAGGCGAGCTAGCATTTGTTTCCCAGTCCTAAACGGAGTTGAATCACATGCAGTTTTTGGTCCTACGAGCAAGAGTTGTTTTCTGGTAAGGAAAGTCACTATTGCGCTCCCATTTCCATACTCAGTGAAAATAGCACTCGAGTCTGTTCCCAGCAAGTACAGTGTATTGGACTGAAGAGTAGCCACTGTTCTTGTCAGTTTCCTAAGCAGAGTTGAACTAGATATGGTCCATGTGTGTAGGAAGCACAGTTCTTATGTTCTGAGCAAATTCACTGTTCTGGCCCAGTAGGAAACACACTAGAGTAGAAGAGTGCTCTTTTCTCAAAAGCACAGTGTGTTTCTTGTAATGCGAGCTGTCATTTGTTTCCCAGTCCTAAATGGAGTTGAATCACATGCAGTTTTTGGTTCTACGACCAAGAGTTGTTTTCTGGTAAGGAAAGTCATTATTGTGCTCCCATTTCCATACACAGTGCAAATAGCACTCGCGTCTGTTCCCAGCAATTACAGTGTATTGGACTGAAGCAGAGCTACTGTTCTTGTCAGTTTCCTAAGCAGAGTTGAACTAGATATGGCCCCTGTGTGTAGGAAGCACAGTTCTTTTGTTCTGAGCAAGCTCAGTATTTGGACCCCATAGGAAACACAGTAGAGTAGAAGAGTGCTCTTTTCTCAAAATCAGAGAGTCTTTCTTGTAAGGCAAGCTAGTCTTTGTTTCCCAGTCAGAAATGGAGCTGAATCCCATGCAGTTTCTTGTCCTATGACTAAGAGTTGTTTTCTGATAAGAAGAGTGACTATTGTGCTCCTATTGCCATACACAGGGCAAATAGCACTCGCGTCTGTTCCCAGCTAGTAGAGTGTATTGGACTGAAGAGGAGCTACCGTTCTTGTCAGTTTAATAAGCAGAGTTGAACTAGATATGGCCCCTGTGTGTAGGAAGCACAGTTCTTTTGTTCTGAGCAAGCTCACTGTTCGGACCCCTTAGGAAACACAGTAGAGTAGAAGACTGTTTTTTTCCAAAAGCAGAGTGTGTTTCTTGTAAGGCGAGCTAGCGTTTGTTTCCCAGTCCTAAATGGAGTTGATCACATGTAGTTTTTGGTCCTACGAGCAAGAGTTGTTTTCTGGTTATAAAGTCACTATTGTGCTCCCATTGCCATACACAGTGCAAATAGCACTCGCATCTGTTCCCAGCAAGTACAGTGTATTGGACTGAAGCGGAGCTACTGTTCTTGTCAGTTTCCTAAGCAGAGTTGAACTAGATATGGCCCGTGTGTGTAGGAAGCACAGTACTTTTGTTCTGATCAAGCTCACTGTTCAGACCCCCTAGAAAACACAGTAGAGTAGAAGAGTGCTCTTTTCTCAAAAGCAGAGTGTGTTTTTCGTAAGGCGAGATAGCGTTTGTTTCCCAGTCCTAAATGAAGTTGAATCACATGCAGTTTTTGGTCCTATGAGCAACAGTTGTTTTCTGGCAAGGAAAGTCACTATTGCGCTCCCATTTCCATACTCAGTGCAAATAGCACTCGTGTCTGCTCCCAGCAAGTACAGTGTATTGGACTGAAGCGGAGCTACTGTTCTTGTCAGTTTCCTAAGCAGAGTTGAACTAGATATAACCCACGTTTATAGGAAGCACAGTTCTTTTGTTCTGAGCAAATTCACTGTTCTGGCCCAATAGGAAACAGACTAGAGTAGAAGAGTGGTCTTTTCTCAAAAGCAGAGTGTTTCTTGTAAGGCGAGCTAGCATTTGTTTCCCAATCCTAAATGGAGTTGAATCACATGCAGTTTTTGGTCCTCCGACCAAGAGTTGTTTTCTGGTAAGGAAAGACACTATTGCGCCACCATTTCTATACACAGTGCAAATAGCACTCGCGTCTGTTCCCAGCTATTACAGTGTATTGGACTGAAGCGAAGCTACTGTTCTTGTCAGTTTCCTAAGCAGAGTTGAACTAGATATGGCCCCTGTGTGCAGGAAGCACAGTTCTTTTGGTCTGAGCAAGCTCACTATTTGGACCCCATAGGATACACAGTCGAGTAGAAGAGTGCTCTTTTCTCAAAAGCAGAGTGTGTTCCTTGTTAGGCGAGCTAGCATTTGTTTCCCAGTCCTAAATGGAGTTGAATCACATGCAGATTCTTGTCCTACGAGCAAGGGTTGTTTTCTGGTAAGAAGAGTCACTATTGCACTCCCATTGTCATACACAGGGCAAATAGCACTGGCGTCTGTTCCCAGCATGTACAGTGTATTGGACTGAACAGGAGCTACTGTTCTTTTCAGTTTCCTAAGCAGAATTGAATTAGATATGGCATTATTTGTAGGAAGCACAGTTCTTTTGTTCTGAGCAAGCTCACTGTTCAGACCCCCTAGGAAACACAGTAGAGTAGAAGAGTGCTCTTTTCTCAAAAGCAGAGTGTGTTTTTTTAAGGCAAGCTAGCGTTTGTTTCCCAGTCCTAAATGGAGTTGAATCACATGCCATGCAGTTTTTTGTCCTACGAGCAAGAGGTGTTTTAATGGTAAGGAAAGTCACTATTGAGCTCCCATTTCCATACTCAGTGCAAATAGCACTCGCGTCTGTTCCCAGCAAGTACAGTGTATTGGACTGAAGCGTAGCTACTGTTCTTGTCAGTTTCCTAAGCAGAGTTGAACTAGATATGGCCCCTGTGAGTAGGAAGCAAAGTTCTTTTGTTCTGAGCAAGCTCAATATTTGGAACCCATAGGAAACACAGTAGAGTAGAAGAGTGCTCTTTTCTCAAAATCAGAGAGTCTTTCTTATAAGGCGAGCTAGTGTTTGTTTCCCAGTCAGAAATGCAGTTGAATCCAATGCAGTTTCTTGTCCTATGAGTAAGAGTTGTTTTCTGATAAGAAGAGTCACTATTGTGCTCCTATTGCCATACACAGTGCAAATAGCACTCGCGTCTGTTCCCAGCTAGTACAGTGTATTGGACTGAATAGTAGCTACAGTTCTTGTCAGTTTCCTAAGCAGAGTTGATCTATATGGCCCGTGTGTGTAGGAAGCACAGTTCTTTTGTTCTGAGCAAGCTCACTGTTCGGACCACATAGGAAATACAGTAGAGTAGAAGAGTGCTCTTTTCTCAAAAGCAGAGTGTGTTTCTTGTAAGGCGAGCTAGCATTTGTTTCCCAGTCCTAAATGGAGCTGAATCACATGCAGTTCTGGTCAGTTTCCTAAGCAGAGTTGAACTAGATACGGCCCTTGTGTGTAGGAAGCACAGTTCTTTTGTTCTGAGCAAGCTCACTGTTCGGACCCCATAGGAAACACAGTAGAGTAGAAGAGTGCTATTATCTCAAAAGCAGAGTGTGTTTCTTGTAAGGCGAGCTAGTGTTTGTTTCCGAGTCTGAAATGGAGTTGAATCCCATGCAGTTTCTGGTCCTAGGAGCAAGAGATGTTTTCTGGTAAGAAGATTCACTATTGCGCTCCCATTGTCATACAAAAGGCAAATAGCAGTGGCGTCTGTTCCCAGCGTGTACAGTATATTGGACTGAAGATGTGCTACTGTTCTTGTCAGTTTCCTAAGCAGAGTTGAACTAAATGTGGCCCCTGTGTGTAGGAAGCACAGTTCTTTTGTTCTGAGCAAGCTCACTGTTTGGACCACATTGGAAACACAGTAGAGTAGAAGAGTGCTCTTTTCTCAAAAGCAGAGTGTGTTTCTTGTAAGGCGAGCTAGTCTTTGTATCCCAGTCTGAAATGGAGTTGAATCCCATGCAGTTTCTGGTCCTACGAGCAAAAGTTGTTTTCTAGTAAGAAGTGTCACTATTGCGCTCCCATTGCCATACACAGTGCAAATAGCTGTCACTTCTGTTCCCAGCAAGTACAGTGTATTGGACTGAAGATGATCTACTGTTCTTGTCAGTTTCCTAAGCAGAGTTGAACTAGATATGGCCCGTGTGTGTAGGAAGCACAGTTCTTTTGTTCTGAGCAAGCTCACTGTTCTGGCCCTATAGGAAACACAGTAGAGTAGAAGAGTGCTCTTTTCTCAAAAGCAGAGTGTGTTTCTTGTAAGGCGAGCTAGCGTTTGTTTCCCAGTCCTAAATGGAGTTGAATCACATGCAGTTTCTGGTCCTACGAGCAAGAGTTGTTTTCTGGTAAGAAGTGTCACTATTGTGCTTCCATTGTCATACACAAGGCAATTAGCACTCGCCTCTGTTCCCAGCAAGTACAGTGTATTGGACTGCAGATGATCTACTGTTCTTGTCAGTTTCCTAAGCAGAGTTGAACTAGATATGGCACGTGTGTAGGAAGCACAGTTCTTTTGTTCTGAGCAAGCTCACTGTTAGGATACCATAGGAAACACAGTAGAGAAGAAGAGTGCTCTTTTCTCAAAAGCAGAGTGTGTTTCTTGTAAGGCGAGCTAGAGTTTGTTTCCGAGTCAGAAATGGAGTTGAATCCCATGCAGTTTCTGGTCCTACGAAAAGAGATGTTTTCTTCTAAGAAGAGTCACTATTGCGCTCCCATTGCAATACACATTACAAATAGCATTCGCGTCTATTCCCAGCATGTACAGTGTATTGGACTGAAGAGGAGCTACTGTTCTTGTTAGTTTCCTAAGCAGAGTTGAACTAGATATGGCCTGTGTGTGTAGGAAGCACAGTTCTTTTGTTCTGAGCAAGCTCACTGTTCAGAACCCATTGGAAACACTTTAGAGTAGAAGAGGGCTCTTTTCTTAAAAACAGAGTGTGTTTCTTGTAAGGCGAGCTAGCGTTTGCTTCCCAGTCCTAAATGGAGTTGAATCACATGCAGTTTCTGATCCTATGAGCAAGAGTTGTTTTCTGGTAAGAAGAGTCACTATTGCTCTCCCATTGTCATACACAGGGCAAATAGCACTCGCGTCTGTTCCCAGCAAGTACAGTGTATTGGACTGAAGAGGATCTACTATTCTTGTCAGTTTCCTAAGCAGAATTGAACTAGATATGGCCGTGTGTGTAGGAAGCACAGTTCTTTTGTTCTGTGCAAGCTCACTGTTTTGGCCCTTTAGGAAACACAGTAGAGTAGAAGAGTGCTATATTCTCAAAAGCAGAGTGTGTTTTTTGTAATGGAGCTAGCGTTTGTTTCGCAGTCCTAAATGGATTTGAATCACATGCAGTTTCTGGTCCTACGAGCAAGAGTTGTTTTTTGGTAAGAAGAGTCACTATTGCGCTCCCATTGCCATACACAGTGCAAATAGCACTCGCATCTGTTCCCAGCAAGTACAGTGTATTGGACTGAAGAGGAGCTACTGTTCTTGTCAGTTTCCTAAGCAGAGTTGAACTACATATGCCTCGTGTGTGTAGGAAGCACAGTTCCTTTATTCTGATCAAGCTCACTGATTCGACCCCATAGGAAACACTTTAGAGTAGAAGACGGCTCTTTTCTCAAAAGCAGAGTGTGTTTCTTGTAAGGCGAGTTAGCGTTTGTTTCCCAGTCCTAAATGGAGTTGAATCACATGCAGTTTCTGGTTTTACGAGCAAGAGTTTTTTTCTGGTAAGAAGAGTCACTATTGCACTCCCATTGTCATACACAGGGCAAATAGCACTCCCGTCTGTTCCCAGCAAGTACAATTTATTGGACTGAAGAGGATCTACTATTCTTGTCAGTTTCCTAAGAATATTGAACTAAATATAGTCGGTGTGTGTTGGAAGCACAGTTCTTTTCTTCTGAGCAAGCTCACTCTTCTGGCCCTATAGGAAACACATTAGAGTAGAAGAGTGCCCTTTCCTAAAAGCAGAGTGTGTTTCTTGTAAGACGAGCTAGCGTTTGTTTCCCAGTCCTAAATAAAGTTGAATCACATGCAGTTTCTGGTCCTACGAGCAAGAGTTGTTTTCTGGTAAGAAGAGTCACTATTGCGCTCCCTTTGACATACACAGGTAAAATAGCACTGTCATCTGTTCCCAGCATGTACAGTGTATTGGACTGAAGAGGATCTACTGTCCTTGCCAGTTTCCTATGCAGAATTGATCTAGATATCCCCCGTGTGTGTAGGAAGCACAATTCTTTTGTTCTGAGCAAGCTCATTGTTCTGGCTGTATTGGAAACACAGTAGAGAAGAATAGTGCTCTTTTCTCAAAAGCAGAGTGTGTTTCTTATAAGGCGAGCTAGCCTTTGTTTCCCAGTCCTAAATGGAGTTGAATCACATGCAGTTTTTGGTCCTAAGAGCAAGAGTTGATTTCTGGTAAGAAGAGTCACTATTGCGCACCCATTGCCATACACAGTGCAAATAGCACTGGCGTCTGTTCCCAGCAAGTACAGTGTATTGGACTGAAGAGGAGCCACTGTTCTTGTCAGTTTCCTAAGCAGAGTTGAACTAGATATGGCCCGTGTGTGTAGGAAGCACAGTTCTTTTGTTCTGAGCAAGCTCACTGTTCGGATCCCATAGGAAACACAGTAGAGTATAAGAGTGCTCTTTTCTCAAAAGCAGAGTGTGTTTCTTGTAAGTCGAGCTAGTGTTTGTTTCCCAGTCAGAAATGGAGTTGAATCTCATGCAGTTTCTTGTCCTACAAGCAAGAGTTGTCTTCTGGATAAGAAGAGTCACTATTGCACTCCAATTGTCATACAAATTACAAATAGCACTGGCGTCTGTTCCCAGCATGTATAGTGTATTGGACTGAGGAGGATCTACTGTTATTGTCAGTTTCCTAAGCAGAATTGAATTAGATATGGCCGTGTGTGTAGGAAGCACAGTTCTTTTGTTCTGAGCAAGCTCACTGTTCTGGCCCTATAGGAAACACAGTAGAGTAGAAGAGTGATCTTTACTCAAAAACAGAGTGTGTTTATTGTAAGGCGAGCTAGTGTTTGTTTCCCAGTCCTAAATGGAGTTGAATCACATGCAGTTTTTGGTCCTACGAGCAAGAGTTGTTTTCTGGTAAGAAGAGTCACTATTGCGCTCCCATTGACATACATAGAGCAAATAGCCCTGGCGTCTGTTCCCAGCACGTACAGTGTATTGGACTGAGGAGGAGCTACTGTTCTTGTCAGTTTCCTAAGCACAGTTGAACTAGATATGGCCCGTGTGTGTAGGAAGCACAGTTCTTTTGTTCTGAGCAAGCTCACTGTTCGGATCCCAAAAGAAACACGGAAGAGCAGAAGAGTGCTCTTTTCTCAAAAGCAGAGTGTGTTTCTTGTAAGGCTAGCTAGCGTTTGTTTCCCAGTCCTAAATGGAGTTGAATCACATGCAGTTTCTGGTCCTATGAGCAAGAGTTGTTTTCTGGTAAGGAAAGTCACTATTGCGCTCCCATTGCCGTACACAGTGCAAATAGCACTTGCGTCTGTTCCCAGCAAGTACAGTGTATTGGACTGAAATGGAGCTACTGTTGTTGTCAGTTTCCTAAGCAGAGTTGAACTAGATATGGCCCGTGTGTTTAGGAAGCACAGTTTTTTTGTTCTGAGCAAGCTCACTGTTCTGGCCCTATAGGAAACACAGTAGAGTAGAGGAGTGCTCTTTTCTCAAAAGCAGAGTGTGTTTCTTGTGTGGCAAGCTAGTGTTTGTTTCCAATTCAGAAATGGAGTTGAATCCCATGAAGTTTCTAGTCAAACGAGCAAGAGTTGTTTTCTGGTAAGAAGAGTCACTATTGTGCTCCCATTGTCATACACAGTGCAAATAGCACTCGCGTCTGCTCCCAGCAAGTACAGTGTATTGGACAGAAGGGGATCTACTGTTCTTGTCAGTTTCCTAAGCAGAATTGAACTAGATATGGCCCGTGTGTGTAGGAAGCACAGTTCTTTTGTTCTGAGAGAGCTCACTGTTCGGACCCCATAGGAAACACAGTAGAGTAGAACTGTGCCCTTTTCTCAAATCAGAGCTTGTTTCTTTTAATTCAAGCTAGCGTTTGTTTAACAGTCCTAAGTGGAGTTGAATCACATGCAGTTTCTGGTCCTAAGAGCCAGAGTTGTTTTCTGGTAAGAGGGGTCACTATTGTGCTCCCATTGCTGTACACAGTACAAATAGCACTCGTCTGTTCCCAGCAAGTACAGTGTATTGGACTGAAGAGGAGCTACTGTTCTCGTCAGTTTCCTAAGCAGAGTTGAACTAGATATGGCCCCTGTGTGTAGGAAGCACAGTTCTTTTGTTCTGAGCAAGCTCACTGTTCTGGCCCTATAGGAAACACAGTAGAGTACAAGAGTGCTCTTTTCTCAAAAGCAGAGTGTGTTTCTTGTAAGGCAAGATAGCATTTGTTTCCCAGTCCTAAATGGAGTTGAATCACATGCAGTTTCTGTTCCTACGAGCAAGAGTTGTTTTCTGGTAAAAAGAGCCAGTATTGCGCTCCCAATTTTGTACACAGTGCAAATAGCACTCACGTCTGTTCCCAGCAAGTACAGTGTATTGGACTGAAGAAGAGCTACTGTTCTTGTCAGTTTCCTAAGCAGAGTTGAACTAGATATGGCCCGTGTGTGCAGGAAGCACAGTTCTTTTGTTCTGAGCAAGCTCTCTTTTCTGGCCCTATAGGAAACACAGTAGAGTAGAAGAGTGCTCTTTTCTCAGAAGCAGAGTGTGTTTCTTGTAAGACGAGTTAGTGTTTGTTTCCAAGTCCTAAATGGAGTTGAATCACATGCAGTTTCTGGTCGTACGAGCAAGAGTTATTTTCTGGTAAGAAGAGTCACTATTGCGCTCCCATTGCTGTACACAGTGGAAAGAGCACTGGCGTCTGTTCCCAGCATGTACAGTGTATTGGACTGAAGAGGATCTACAGTTCTTGTCAGTTCACTAAACAGAATTGAACTAGATATGGCCGTGTGTTTAAAAAGCACAGTTCTTTTGTTCTGAGCAAGCTCACTGTTCTGGCGCTATAGGAAACACAGTAGACTAGAAGAGTGCTTTTTCCTCAAAAGCAGAGTGTGTTTCTTGTAAGGCGAGCTAGCGTTTGTTTCCCAGTCCTAAACGGAGTTTAATGACATGCAGTTTCTGGTCCTATGAGCAAGAGTTGTTTTCGGGTAAGAAGAGTCACTATTGCGCTCCCATTGCTCTACACAGTGCAAATAGCACTCACATATGTTCCCAGCAAGTACAGTGTATTGGACTGAATCGGAGCTACTGTTCTTGTCAGTTTCCTAAGCAGAGTTGAACTAGATATGGCCCGTGTTTGTAGGAAGCACAATTCTTTTCTTCTGAGCAATCTCACTGTTCTGGCCCTATAGGAAACACAGTAGAGTAGAAGAGTGCTCTTTTCTCAAAAGCAGAGTCTGTTTCTTGTAAGGCGAGCTAGCGTTTGTTTCCCAGTCCTAAATGGAGTTGAATCACATACAGTTTTTGGTCCTACACGCAAGAGTTGTTTTCTGGTAAGGAAAGTCACTATTGGGCTCCCATTGCCATACACAGTGCAAATAGCACTCATATCTGTTCCCAGCAAGTATAGTGTATTGGACTGAAGAGGAGCTACTGTTCTTGTCAGTTTCCTAAGCAGAATTGAACTGGATATGGCCATTTGTGTAGGAAGCACAGTTCTTTTGTTCTGAGCAAGCTCACTGTACTGGCCCTATAGGAAACACAGTAGAGTAGAAGAGTGCTCTTTTCTCAAAAGCAGAGTGTGTTTATTGTAAGGCGAGCTAGCGTTTGTTTCTGAGTCCTAAATGGAGTTGAATCACATGCAGTTTTTGGTCCTATGAACAAGAGTGTTTTTCTGGTAAGAAGAGTCACTATTGCGCTCCCATTGCTGTACACAGTGCAAATAGCACTCTCGTCTGTTCCCAACAAGTACAGTGTATTGGACTATAGAGGAGCTACTGTTCTTGTCAGTTTCCTAAGCAGAATTGAACTAGATATGGCCCATGTGTGTAGGAAGCACAGTTCTTTTGTTCTGAGCAAGCTGTCTGTTCGGACTCCATAGGAAACACAGTAGAGTAGAAGTGTGCCCTATTCTCAAGAGCATAGCGTGTTTCTTGTAAGGCGAGCTAGCGTTTGTTTCCCAGTCCTAAGTGGAGTTGAATCACATGCAGTTTCTGGTCCTAAGAGCAAAAGTTTTTTTCTGGTAAGAAAAGTCACTATTGTGCTCCTATTACTGTACACAGTGCAAACAGCACTCGCGTCTGTTCTCAGCAAGTACAGTGCATTGGAGTTAAGAGGAGCTACTGTTCTCGTCAGTTTCCTAAGCAGAGTTGAACTAGATATGGCCCGTGTGTGTAGGAAGCACAGATCTTTTGTTCTGAGCAAGCTCACTGTTCTGGCGCTATAGGAAAGACAGTAGAGTAGAGGAGTGCTCTTTTCTCAAAAGCAGAGTGTGTTTCTTGTAAGGCTAGCTAGCGTTTGTTTCCCAGTCCTAAATGGAGTTGAATCACATGCAGTTTCTGATCCTATGAGCAAGAGATGTTTTCTGGTAATAGGAGACACTCTTGTGCTCCCATTGTCATACACAGGGCAAATAGCATGGGCGTCTGTTCCCAGCATGTAGAGTGTATTGGACTGAAGAGGAGCTACTGTTCTTGTCAGTTTCCTAAGCAGAATTGAACTGGATATGGCCATTTGTGTAGGAAGCACAGTTCTTTTGTTCTGAGCAACTCACTGTACTGGCCCTATAAGAAACACAGTAGAGTAGAAGAGTGCTCTTTTCTCAAAAGCAGAGTGTGTTTCTTGTAAGGCAAGCTAGCGTTTGTTTCCCAGTCCTAAATGGAGTTGAATCACATGCAGTTTTTGGTCCTAGGAGCAAGAGTCGTTTTCTGGTAAGAAGAGTCCCTATTGTGCTCCCATTGTCATACACAGGGCAAATAGTACTGGAGTCTGTTCCCAGTATGTACAGTGTATTGGACTGAAGAGGATCTACTGTTCTTGTCAGTTTCCGATGCAGAGTTGAACTGGATATGGCCCGTGTGCGTAGGAAGCACAGTTCTTTTGTTCTTAGCATGCTCACTGTTCAGGCCCTATAGGAAACACAGTAGAGTATAAGAGTACTCGTTTCTCAAAAGCATAGTGTGTTTCTTGTAAGGCAAGCTAACGTTTGTTTCTTAGTCCTAAATGGATTTTAATCACAAGCAGTTTCTGGTCCTACGAGCAAGATTTGTTTTCTGGAAAGAAGAGTCACTATTGCGCTCCCATTGCCATACACAGTGCAAATAGCACTGGCATTTGTTCCCAGCATGTACAGTGTATTGGACTGAAGAGGATCTACTGTTCTTGTCAGGTTCCTAAGCAGAGTTTAACTAGATATGGCCCGTGTGTGCAGGACGTACAGTTCTTTTGTTCTGAGCAAGCTCACTGTTCTGGCCTTATAGGAAACACAGTAGAGTAGAAGAGTGCTCTTTTCTCAAAAGCAGAGTGTGTTTCTTTTAAGGCGAGCTAGCATTTGTTTCCCAGTTTTAAATGGAGTTGAATCACGAGGAGTTTCTGGTCCTAAAAGCAAGAGTTGTTTTCTGGTAAGAAGAGTCACTATTGCCCTCCCATTGTCATACAGAGGGCAAATAGCACTGGCGTCTGTTCCCAGCATGTACAGTGTATTGGACTGAAGAGGATCTACTGTTCTTTTCAGTTTCCTAAGCAGAATTGTACTAGATATGGCCATATGTGTAGGAAGCACAGTTCTTTTGTTCTGAGCAATCTCACTGTTCTGGCCCTATAGGAAACACAGTAGAGTAGAACAGTGCTCTTTTCTCAAAAGCAGAGTGTGTTTCTTGCAAGGTGAGCTAGCGTTTGTTTCCCAGTCCTAAATGGAGTTGAATCACATGCAGTTTTTGGTCATACGAGCAAGAGTTGTTTTCTGGTAAGGAAAGTCACTATTGCGCTCCCTTTGCCATACACAGCGCGAATAGCACTCACTTCTGTTCCCAGCAAGTACAGTGTATTGCACTGAAGAGGAGCTACTGTTCTTGTCAGTTTCCTAAGCAGAGTTGAACTAGATATGTCCCGTGTGTATAGGAAGCACAGTTCTTTTGTTCTGAGCAAACTCACTGTGCGAACCCCATAGGAAACACATTGCTCTTTTCTCAAAAGCAGAGTGTGTTTCTTGTAAGGCGAGATAGCGTTTGCTTCCCAGTCCTAAATGGAGTTGAATCACATGCAGTTTCTGGTCCTACAAGCAAGAGTTGTTTACTGGTAAGAAGAGTCACTATTGAGCTCGCATTGTCATACACAGGGCAAATAGCACTGGCATTTGTTCCCAGCATGTACAGTGTATTGGACTGAAGAGGATCTATTGTTCTTGTCAGGTTCCTAAGCAGAGTTGAACTAGATATGGCCCGTGTGTGTATGAAGCACATTTCTTTTGTTCTGAGCAAGCTCACTGTTCTGGCCCCATAGGAAACACAGTAGAGTAGAAGTGTGCCCTTTTCTCAAAAGCAGAGCTCGTTTCTTGTAAGGCAAGCTAGCCTTTGTTTCTCAGTCATAAGTGGAGTTGAATCACATGCAGTTTCTGGTCCTAAGAGCCAGAGTTGTTTTCTGGTAAGAAGAGTCACTATTGTGTTCCCATTGCTGTACACAGTGCAAATAGCACTCGCGTCTGTTCCCAGGAAGTACAGTGTATTGGACTGAAGAGGAGCTACTGTTCTTGTCATTTTCCTAAGCAGAGTTGAACTAGATATGGCCGTGTGTGCAGGAAGCACAGTTCTTTTGTTCTGAGCAAGCTCACTGTTCTGGCCCTATAGGAAACACAGTAGAGTAGAAGAGTGCTCTTTTCTCAAAAGAAGAGTATGTTTCTTGTAAGGCGAGCTGGTGTTTGTTTCCCAGTCCTCAATGGAGTTGAATCATATGCAGTTTTTGGTCCTATGCGCAAGAGTTGTTTTCTGGTAAGGAAAGTCACTATTGCGCTCCCATTGCCAAACACAGTGGAAATAGCACTCGCATCTGTTCAGAGCAAGTACAGTGTATTGGACTGAAGAGGAGCTACTGTTCTTGTCAGTTTCCTAAGCAGAATTGAACTGGATATGGCCATTTGTGTAGGAAGCACACTTCTTTTGTTCTGAGCAAGCTCACTGTACTGGCCCAATAGGAAACACAGTAGAGTAGAAGAGTGCTCTTTTCTCAAAAGCAGAGTGTGTTTCTTGTAAGGCGAGCTAGTGTTTGTTTCCCAGTCCTAAATGGAGTTGAATCACATGCAGTTTTTTGTGCTACGAGCAAGAGTTTATTTCTGGTAAGGAAAGTCACTATTGTGCTCCCATTGCCATAGACAGGGCAAATAGCACTGGCGTCTGTTCCAATCAAGTACAGTGTATTGGACTGAAGAGGATCTACTGTTCTTGTCAGTTTCCTAAGCAGAGTTGAACTAGATATGGCCCGTGTGTATAGGAAGCACAGTTCATTTGTTCTGAGCAAGCTCACTGTTCGGACCCCATAGGAAACACAATAGAGTAGAAGAGTGCTCTTTTCTCAAAAGCAGAGTGTGTTTCTTGTAAAGCGAGCTACGTTTGCTTCCCAGACCTAAATGGAGTTGAATCACATGCAGTTTCTGGTCCTACAAGCAAGAGTGTTTTCTGGTAAGAAGAGTCACTATTTCGCTCCCATTGTCCTACACAGGGCAAATAGCACTGGCGTCTGTTCCCAGCATGTACACTGTATTGGACTGAAGAGGATCTATTGTTCTTGTCAGGTTCCTAAGCAGAGTTGAACTTGATATGGCCCGTGTGTGTATGAAGCACATTTCTTTTGTTCTGAGCAAGCTCACTGTTCTGGCCCTATAGGAAACACAGTAGAGTACAAGAGTGCTCTTTTCTCAAATGCAGAGTTTGTTTCTTGTAAGGCTAGCTAGCGTTTGTGTCCCAGTCCTAAATGGAGTTGAATCCCATGCAGTTTCTGGTCCTAGGAGCAAGAGTTGTTTTGTGGTAAGAAGAGTCACTATTGCGCTCCCATTGTCATACACAGTGCAAATTGCACTGGAGTCTGTTCTCAGCAAGTACACTTTATTGGACTGAACGGGATCTACTGTTCTTGTCAGTTTCCTAAGCAGAATTGAACTAGATATGGCACGTGTGTGTAGGAAGCACAGTTCTTTTGTTCTGAGCAAGCTCACTGTTCGGACCCCATAGGAAACACAGTAGAGTAGAAGTGTGCCCTTTTCTCAAAAGCAGAGCTCGTTTCTTGTAAGGCAAGCTGGCGTTTGTTTCCCAGTCCTAAGTGGAGTTGAATCACATGCAGTTTCTGGTCCTAAGATACAGAGTTGTTTTCTGGTAAGAAGAGTCACTATTGTGTTCCCATTGCTGTACACAGTGCAAATAGCACTCGCGTCTGTTCACAGGAAGTACAGTGTATTGGACTGAAGAGGAGCTACGGTTCTCGTCAATTTCCTAAACAGAGTTGAACTAGATATGGCCCGTGTGTAGGAGGCACAGTTCTTTTGTTCTGAGTAAGCTCACTGTTCTGGCCCTATAGGAAACACAGTAGAGTACAAGTGTGCTCTTTTCTCAAAAGCAGATGTGTGTTTCTTGTAAGGCGAGATAGCATTTGTTTCCCAGTCCTAAATGGAGTTGAATCACATGCAGTTTCTGTTCCTACGAGCAAGAGTTGTTTTCTGGTAAAAAGAGTCACTATTGTGCTCCCAATGCCGTACACAGTGCAAATAGCACTCGCGTCTGTTCCCAGCAAGTACAGTGTATTGGACTGAAGAGGAGCTACTGTTCTTGTCAGTTTCCTAAGCAGAGTTGAACTAGATATGGCCCATGTGTGCAGGAAGCACAGTTCTTTTGTTCTGAGCAAGCTCACTGTTCTGGCCCTATAGGAAACACAGTAGAGTAGAACAGTGCTCTTTTCTCAAAAGCAGAGTGTGTTTCTTGCAAGGTGAGCTAGCGTTTGTTTCCCAGTCCTAAATGGAGTTGAATCACATGCAGTTTTTGGTCATACGAGCAAGAGTTGTTTTCTGGTAAGGAAAGTCACTATTGCGCTCCCTTTGCCATACACAGCGCGAATAGCACTCACTTCTGTTCCCAGCAAGTACAGTGTATTGCACTGAAGAGGAGCTACTGTTCTTGTCAGTTTCCTAAGCAGAGTTGAACTAGATATGTCCCGTGTGTATAGGAAGCACAGTTCTTTTGTTCTGAGCAAACTCACTGTGCGAACCCCATAGGAAACACATTGCTCTTTTCTCAAAAGCAGAGTGTGTTTCTTGTAAGGCGAGATAGCGTTTGCTTCCCAGTCCTAAATGGAGTTGAATCACATGCAGTTTCTGGTCCTACAAGCAAGAGTTGTTTACTGGTAAGAAGAGTCACTATTGAGCTCGCATTGTCATACACAGGGCAAATAGCACTGGCATTTGTTCCCAGCATGTACAGTGTATTGGACTGAAGAGGATCTATTGTTCTTGTCAGGTTCCTAAGCAGAGTTGAACTAGATATGGCCCGTGTGTGTATGAAGCACATTTCTTTTGTTCTGAGCAAGCTCACTGTTCTGGCCCCATAGGAAACACAGTAGAGTAGAAGTGTGCCCTTTTCTCAAAAGCAGAGCTCGTTTCTTGTAAGGCAAGCTAGCCTTTGTTTCTCAGTCATAAGTGGAGTTGAATCACATGCAGTTTCTGGTCCTAAGAGCCAGAGTTGTTTTCTGGTAAGAAGAGTCACTATTGTGTTCCCATTGCTGTACACAGTGCAAATAGCACTCGCGTCTGTTCCCAGGAAGTACAGTGTATTGGACTGAAGAGGAGCTACTGTTCTTGTCATTTTCCTAAGCAGAGTTGAACTAGATATGGCCGTGTGTGCAGGAAGCACAGTTCTTTTGTTCTGAGCAAGCTCACTGTTCTGGCCCTATAGGAAACACAGTAGAGTAGAAGAGTGCTCTTTTCTCAAAAGAAGAGTATGTTTCTTGTAAGGCGAGCTGGTGTTTGTTTCCCAGTCCTCAATGGAGTTGAATCATATGCAGTTTTTGGTCCTATGCGCAAGAGTTGTTTTCTGGTAAGGAAAGTCACTATTGCGCTCCCATTGCCAAACACAGTGGAAATAGCACTCGCATCTGTTCAGAGCAAGTACAGTGTATTGGACTGAAGAGGAGCTACTGTTCTTGTCAGTTTCCTAAGCAGAATTGAACTGGATATGGCCATTTGTGTAGGAAGCACACTTCTTTTGTTCTGAGCAAGCTCACTGTACTGGCCCAATAGGAAACACAGTAGAGTAGAAGAGTGCTCTTTTCTCAAAAGCAGAGTGTGTTTCTTGTAAGGCGAGCTAGTGTTTGTTTCCCAGTCCTAAATGGAGTTGAATCACATGCAGTTTTTTGTGCTACGAGCAAGAGTTTATTTCTGGTAAGGAAAGTCACTATTGTGCTCCCATTGCCATAGACAGGGCAAATAGCACTGGCGTCTGTTCCAATCAAGTACAGTGTATTGGACTGAAGAGGATCTACTGTTCTTGTCAGTTTCCTAAGCAGAGTTGAACTAGATATGGCCCGTGTGTATAGGAAGCACAGTTCATTTGTTCTGAGCAAGCTCACTGTTCGGACCCCATAGGAAACACAATAGAGTAGAAGAGTGCTCTTTTCTCAAAAGCAGAGTGTGTTTCTTGTAAAGCGAGCTACGTTTGCTTCCCAGACCTAAATGGAGTTGAATCACATGCAGTTTCTGGTCCTACAAGCAAGAGTGTTTTCTGGTAAGAAGAGTCACTATTTCGCTCCCATTGTCCTACACAGGGCAAATAGCACTGGCGTCTGTTCCCAGCATGTACACTGTATTGGACTGAAGAGGATCTATTGTTCTTGTCAGGTTCCTAAGCAGAGTTGAACTTGATATGGCCCGTGTGTGTATGAAGCACATTTCTTTTGTTCTGAGCAAGCTCACTGTTCTGGCCCTATAGGAAACACAGTAGAGTACAAGAGTGCTCTTTTCTCAAATGCAGAGTTTGTTTCTTGTAAGGCTAGCTAGCGTTTGTGTCCCAGTCCTAAATGGAGTTGAATCCCATGCAGTTTCTGGTCCTAGGAGCAAGAGTTGTTTTGTGGTAAGAAGAGTCACTATTGCGCTCCCATTGTCATACACAGTGCAAATAGCACTGGAGTCTGTTCTCAGCAAGTACACTTTATTGGACTGAACGGGATCTACTGTTCTTGTCAGTTTCCTAAGCAGAATTGAACTAGATATGGCACGTGTGTGTAGGAAGCACAGTTCTTTTGTTCTGAGCAAGCTCACTGTTCGGACCCCATAGGAAACACAGTAGAGTAGAAGTGTGCCCTTTTCTCAAAAGCAGAGCTCGTTTCTTGTAAGGCAAGCTGGCGTTTGTTTCCCAGTCCTAAGTGGAGTTGAATCACATGCAGTTTCTGGTCCTAAGATACAGAGTTGTTTTCTGGTAAGAAGAGTCACTATTGTGTTCCCATTGCTGTACACAGTGCAAATAGCACTCGCGTCTGTTCACAGGAAGTACAGTGTATTGGACTGAAGAGGAGCTACGGTTCTCGTCAATTTCCTAAACAGAGTTGAACTAGATATGGCCCGTGTGTAGGAGGCACAGTTCTTTTGTTCTGAGTAAGCTCACTGTTCTGGCCCTATAGGAAACACAGTAGAGTACAAGTGTGCTCTTTTCTCAAAAGCAGATGTGTGTTTCTTGTAAGGCGAGATAGCATTTGTTTCCCAGTCCTAAATGGAGTTGAATCACATGCAGTTTCTGTTCCTACGAGCAAGAGTTGTTTTCTGGTAAAAAGAGTCACTATTGTGCTCCCAATGCCGTACACAGTGCAAATAGCACTCGCGTCTGTTCCCAGCAAGTACAGTGTATTGGACTGAAGAGGAGCTACTGTTCTTGTCAGTTTCCTAAGCAGAGTTGAACTAGATATGGCCCATGTGTGCAGGAAGCACAGTTCTTTTGTTCTGAGCAAGCTCACTGTTCTGGCCCTATAGGAAACACAGTAGAGTAGAAGAGTGCTCTTTTCTCAAAAGCAGAGTATGTTTCTTGTAAGGCGAGCTGGTGTTTGTTTCCCAGTCCTAAATGGAGTTGAATGACATGCAGTTTTTGGTCCTACGCGCAAGAGTTGTTTTCTGGTAAGGAAAGTCACTATTGTGCACCCATTGACAAACACAGTGCAAATAGCACTGGCATCTGTTCCCAGCAAGTACAGTGTATTGGACTGAAGAGGAGCTACTGTTCTTGTCAGTTTCCTAAGCAGGATTGAACTGGATATGGCCATTTGTGTAGGAAGCACACTTCTTTTGTTCTGAGCAAGCTCACTGTACTGGCCCTATAGGAAACACAGTAGAATAGAAGTTTGCTCTTTTCTCAAAAGCATAGTGTGTTTGTTGTAAGGCAAGCCAGCATTTGTTTCCCAGTCCTAAATGGAGTTGAATCACATGCAGTTTTTGGTCCTACGAGCAAGAGTTGTTTTCTGGTAAGGAAAGTCACTATTGTGCTCCCGTTGACATAAACAGTGCAAATAGCACTCGCGTCTGTTTCCAGCAAGTACAGTGTATTGGACTGAAGAGGAGCTACTGTTCTTGTCAGTTTCCTAAGCAGAATTGAACTAGATATGGCCCGTGTGTGTAAGAAGCACATTTCTTTTGTTCTGAGCAAGCTCACTGTTCTGGCCCTATAGGAAACACAGTAGAGTACAAGAGTGCTCTTTTCTGAAAAGCAGAGTGTGTTTCTTGTAAGGCGAGATTACATTTGTTTCCCAGTCCTAAATAGAGTTGAATCACATGCAGTTTCTGGTCCTATGAGCAAGAGTTGTTTATTGGTAAAAAGTGTCACTATTGCGCTCCCAATGCCGTACACAGTGCAAATAGCACTCGCGTCTGTTCCCAGCAAGTATAGTGTATTGGACTGAAGAGGAGCTACTGTTCTTGTCAGTTTCCTAAGCAGAGTTGAACTCGATATGGCCCGTGTGTGCAGGAAGCACAGTTCTTTTGTTCTGAGCAAGCTCACTGTTCTGGCCCTATAGGAAACACAGTAGAGTAGAAGAGTGCTCTTTTCTCAAAAGAAGAGTGTGTTTCTTGTAAGGCGAGCTGGTGAATGTTTCCCAGTCCTCAATGGAGTTGAATCACATGCAGTTTTTGGTCCTACGCGCAAGAGTTGTTTTCTGGTAAGGAAAGTCACTATTGTGCTCCCATTGCCAAACACAGTGCAAATAGCACTCGCATCTGTTCCCAGCAAGTACAGTGTATTGGACTGAAGAGGAGCTATTGTTCTTGTCAGTTTCCTAAGCAGAATTGAACTGGATATGGCCATTTGTGTAGGAAGCACAATTCTTTTGTTCTTAGCAAGCTCACTGTACTGGCCCTATAGGAAAAACAGTAGAGTAGAAGAGTGCTTTTTTCTCAAAAGCAGAGTGTGTTTCTTGTAAGGCGAGCCAGCGTTTGTTTCCCAGTCCTAAATGAATTTGAATCACTTGCAGTTTCTGGTCCTACGAATAGAGTTATTTTTTGGTAAGAAGAGTCACTATTGTGCTCCCAATGCCATACACAGTACAAATAGCACTTGCGTTTGTTCCAATCAAGTACAGTGTATTGGACTGAAGAGGAGCTGCTGTTCTTGCCAGTTTCCTAAGCAGAATTGAACTAGATATGGCCCGTTTGTGTATGAAGCACATTTCTTTTGTTCTGAGCAAGCTCACTGTTCTGGCCCTATAGGAAACACAGTAGAGTAGAAGAGTGCTCTTTTCTCAAAAGCAGAGTGTGTTTTTTGTAAGGCAAGCTAGCGTTTGTTTCTCAGTCCTAAATGGAGTTGAATCCCATGCAGTTTCTGGTCCTAGGAGCAAGAGTTGTTTTGTGGTAAGAAGACTCACTATTGCGCTCCCATTGTCATACACAGTGCAAATAGCACTGTCATCTGTTCCCAGCAAGTACAGTGTATTGGACTGAAGAGGAGCTACTGTTCTTGTCAGTTTCCTAAGCAGAGTTGAACTAGATATGGCCCGTGTGCGTAGGAAGCACAGTTCTTTTGTTCTTAGCAAGCTCACTGTTCTGGCCCTATAGGAAACACAGTAGAGTAGAAGAGTACTTGTTTCTCAAAAGCATAGTGTGTTTCTTGTAAGGCGAGCTAACGTTTGTTTCTTAGTCCTAAATGGATTTGAATCACATGTAGTTTCTGGTCCTACAAGCAAGAGTATTTTCTGGTAAGAAGAGTCACTATTGCGCTCCCATTGTCATACACAGGGCAAATAGCACTGGCATTTGTTCCCAGCATGTACAGTGTATTGGACTGAAGAGGATCTACTGTTCTTGTCAGGTTCCTAAGCAGAGTTGAACTAGATATGGCCCGTGTGTGCAGGAAGTACAGTTCTTTTGTTCTGAGCAAGCTCACTGTTCTGGCCTTATAGGAAACACAGTAGAGTAGAAGAGTGCTCTTTTCTCAAAAGCAGAGTGTGTTTCTTGTAAGGCGAGCTAGCATTTGTTTCCCAGTCCAAATCGAGTTGAATCACGAGCAGTTTCTGGTCCTAAAAGCAAGAGTTGTTTTCTGGTAAGAAGAGTCACTATTGCCCTCCCATTGTCATACACAGGGCAAATAGCACTGGCGTCTGTTCCCAGCATGTACAGTGTATTGGACTGAAGAGGATCTACTGTTCTTTTCAGTTTCCTAAGCAGAATTGTACTAGATATGGCCATATGTGTAGGAAGCGCAGTTCTTTTGTTCTGAGCAATCTCACTGTTCTGGCCCTATAGGAAACACAGTAGAGTAGAAGAGTGCTCTTTTCTCAAAAGCAGAGTGTGTTTCTTGCAAGGTGAGCTAGCGTTTGTTTCCCAGTCCTAAATGGAGTTGAATCACATGCAGTTTTTGGTCATACGACCAAGAGTTGTTTTCTGGTAAGGATAGTCACTATTGTGCTCCCTTTGCCATACACAGCGCAAATAGCACTCACTTCTGTTCCCAGCAAGTACAGTGTATTGGACTGAAGAGGAGCTACTGTTCTTGTCAGTTTCCTAAGGAGAGTTGAACTAGATATGTCCCGTGTGTATAGAAGCACAGTTCTTTTGTTCTGAGCAAGCTCACTGTGCGAACCCCATAGGAAACACATTGCTCTTTTCTCAAAAGCAGAATGTGTTTCTTGTAAGGCGAGATAGCGTTTGCTTCCCAGTCCTAAATGGAGTTGAATCACATGCAGTTTCTGGTCCTACAAGCAAGAGTTGTTTTCTGGTAAGAAGAGTCACTATTGATCTCGCATTGTCATACACAGGGCAAATAGCAATGGCATTTGTTCCCAGCATGTACAGTGTATTGGACTGAAGGGGATTTACTGTTCTTGTCAGTTTCCTAAGCAGAATTGAACTAGATATGGCCCGTGTGTGTAGGAAGCACAGTTCTTTTGTTCTGAGCAAGCTCACTGTTCGGACCCCATAGGAAAAACAGTAGAGTACAAGAGTGCTCTTTTCTCAAAAGCAGAGTGTGTTTCTTGTAAGGCGAGATTACATTTGTTTCCCAGTCCTAAATGGAGTTGAATCACATGCAGTTTCTGGTCCTATGAGCAAGAGTTGTTTATTGGTAAAAAGTGTCACTATTGCGCTCCCAATGCCGTACACAGTGCAAATAGCACTCGCGTCTGTTCCCAGCAAGTACAGTGTATTGGACTGAAGAGGAGGTACTGTTCTTGTCAGTTTCCTAAGCAGATATGAACTCGATATTGCCCGTGTGTGCAGGAAGCACAGTTCTTTTGTTCTGAGCAAGCTCACTGTTCTGGCCCTATAGGAAACACAGTAGAGAAGAAGAGTGCTTTTTTCTCAAAAGCAGAGTGTGTTTCTTGTAAGGCGAGCAAGCTTTTGTTTCCCAGTCCTAAATGAATTTGAATCACATGCAGTTTCTGGTCCTACGAATAGAGTTATTTTTTGGTAAGAAGAGTCACTATTGTGCTCTCCAAATCCATACACAGTACAAATAGCACTTGCGTCTATTCCAATCAAGTACAGTGTATTGGACTGAAGAGGAGCTGCTATTCTTGCTAGTTTCCTAAGCAGAATTGAACTAGATATGGCCCGTGTGTGTATGAAGCACATTTCTTTTGTTCTGAGCAAGCTCACTGTTCTGGCCCTATAGGAAACACAGTAGAGTACAAGAGTGCTCTTTTCTCAAAAGCAGAGTGTGGTTCTTGTAAGGCAAGCTAGCGTTTGTTTCCCAGTCCTAAATGGAGTTGAATCCCATGCAGTTTCTGGTCCTGAGAGCAAGAGTTGTTTTGTGGTAAGAAGAGTCACTATTGCGCTCCCATTGTCATACACAGTGCAAATAGCACTGGCATCTGTTCCCAGCAAGTACAGTGTATTGGACTGAAGAGGAGCTACTGGTCTCGTCAGTTTCCTAAGCAGAGTTGAACTATATATGGCCCGTGTGTGTAGGAAGCTCAGTTCTTTGTTCTGTGAAAGCTCACTGTTCTGGCCCTATAGGAAACACAGTAGAGTACAAGACTGCTCTTTTCTCAAAAGCAGAGTGTGTTTTTTGTAAGGTGAGATAGCATTTGTTTTCCAGTCCTAAATGGAGTTGAATCACATGCAGTTTCTGGTCCTACGAGCAAGAGTTGTTTTCTGGTAAAAAGAGTCACTATTGCGGTCCCAATGACGTACACAGTGCAAATAGCACTCGCGTCTGTTCCCAGCAAGTACAGTGTATTGGACTGAAGAGGAGCTACTGTTCTTGTCAGTTTCCTAAGCAGAGTTGGACTAGATATGGCCCGTGTGCGTAGGAAGCACAGTTCTTTTGTTCTTAGCAAGCTCACTGTTCTGGCCCTATAGGAAACACAGTAGAGTATAAGAGTACTCATTTCTCAAAAGCATAGTGTGTTTCTTGTAAGGCGAGCTATCGTTTGTTTCTTAGTCCTAAATGGATTTGAATCACATGCAGTTTCTGGTCCTACAAGCAAGAGTATTTTCTGGTAAGAAGAGTCAGTATTGCGCTCCCATTGTCATACACAGGGCAAATAGCACTGGCATTTGTTCCCAGCATGTACAGTGTATTGGACTGAAGAGGATCTACTGTTCTTGTCAGGTTCCTAAGCAGAGTTGAACTAGATATGGCCCGTGTGTGCAGGAAGTACAGTTCTTTTGTTCTGAGCAAGCTCACTGTTCTGGCCATATAGGAAACACAGTAGAGTAGAAGAGTGCTCTTTTCTCAAAAGCAGAGTGTGTTTCTTGTAAGGCGAGCTAGCATTTGTTTCCCAGTCCTAAATGGAGTTGAATCATGAGCAGTTTCTTGTCCTAAAAGCAAGAGTTTTTTTCTGGTAAGAAGAGTCACTATTGCCCTCCCATTGTCATACACAGGGCAAATAGCACTGGTGTCTGTTCCCAGCATGTACAGTGTATTGGACTGAATAGGATCTACTGTTCTTTTCAGTTTCCTAAGCAAAATTGTACTAGATATGGCCATATGTGTAGGAAGCGCAGTTCTTTTGTTCTGAGCAATCTCACTGTTCTGGCCCTATAGGAAACACAGTAGAGTAGAACAGTGCTCTTTTCTCAAAAGCAGAGTGTGTTTCTTGCAAGGTGAGCTAGCATTTGTTTCCCAGTCCTAAATGGAGTTGAATCACATGCAGTTTTTGGTTATACGAGCAAGAGTTGTTTTCTGGTAAGGAAAGTCACTATTGAGCTCCCTTTGCCATACACAGCCCAAATAGCACTCACTTCTGTTCCCAGCAAGTACAGTGTATTGGACTGAAGAGGAGCTACTGTTCTTGTCAGTTTCCTAAGCAGAGTTGAACTAGATATGTCCCGTGTGTATAGGAAGCACAGTTCTTTTGTTCTGAGCAAGCTCACTGTGCGAACCCCATAGGAAACACATTGCTCTTTTCTCAAAAGCAGAGTGTGTTTCTTGTAAGGCGAGATAGCGTTTGCTTCCCAGTCCTAAATGGAGTTGAATCACATGCAGTTTCTGGTCCTACAAGCAAGAGTTGTTTTCTGGTAAGAAGAGTCACTATTGAGCTCGCATTGACATACACAGGGCAAATAGCACTGGCATTTGTTCCCAGCATGTACAGTGCATTGGACTGAAGAGGATCTATTGTTCTTGTCAGGTTCCTAAGCAGAGTTGAACTAGATATGGCCCGTGTGTGTATGAAGCACATTTCTTTTGTTCTGAGCAAGCTCACTGTTCTGGCCCTATAGGAAACACAGTAGAGTAGAAGAGTGCTCTTTTCTCAAAAGCAGAGTGTGTTTATTGTAAGGCTAGCTAGCGTTTGTTTCCCAGTCCTAAATGGAGTTGAATCCCATGCAGTTTCTGGTCCTAGAAGCAAGAGTTGTTTTGTGGTAAGAAGAGTCACTATTGTGCTCCCATTGTCATACACAGTGCTAATAGCACTGGCGTCTGTTCCCAGCAAGTACAGTGTATTGGACTGAAGGGCATCTACTGTTCTTGTCAGTTTCCTAAGCAGAATTGAACTAGATATGGCCCGTGTGTGTAGGAAGCACAGTTCTTTTGTTCTGAGCAAGCTCAATGTTCGGACCCCATAGGAAACACAGTAGAGTAGAAGTGTGCCCTTTTCTCAAAAGCCGAGCTCGTTTCTTGTAAGGCAAGCTAGCGTTTGTTTCTCAGTCCTAAGTGGAGTTGAATCACATGCAGTTTCTGGTCCTAAGAGCCAGAGTTGTTTTCTGGTAAGAAGAGTCACTATTGTGTTCCCATTGCTGTACACAGTGCAAATAGTACTCGCGTCTGTTCCCAGGAAGTACAGTGTATTGGACTGAAGAGGAGCTACTGTTCTTGTCATTTTCCTAAGCAGAGTTGAACTAGATATGGCCGTGTGTGCAGGAAGCACAGTTCTTTTGTTCTGAGCAAGCTCACTGTTCTGGCCCTATAGGAAACACAGTAGAGTAGAAGAGTGCTCTTTTCTCAAAAGCAGAGTGTGTTTCTTATAAGGCGAGGTAGCGTTTGTTTCCCAGTCCTAAATGGAGTTGAATCACATGCAGTTTCTGGTCCTACAAGCAAAAGTTGTTTTCTGGTAAGAAGAGTCACTATTGTGCTCCCATTGTCATACACTGGGCAAATAGCACTGGCGTCTCTTCCCAGCAAGTACAGTGTATGGGACGCAAGAGGATCTACTGTTCTTGTCAGTTTCTTAACCAGAATTAAACTAGATATGGCTGTATGTGTAGGAAGCACAGTTCTTTTGTTCTGAACAAGCTCACTGTTTTGGCCCTGTAGGAAACACAGTAGAGTAGAAGAGTGCTCTTTTCTCAAAAGCAGAGTGTGTTTCTTGCAAGGTGAGCTAGCGTTTGTTTCCCAGTCCTAAATGGAGTTGAATCACATGCAGTTTTTGGTCATACGACCAAGAGTTGTTTTCAGGTAAGGATAGTCACTATTGTGCTCCCTTTGGCATACACAGCGCAAATAGCACTCACTTCTGTTCCCAGCAAGTACAGTGTATTGGACTGAAGAGGAGCTACTGTTCTTGTCAGTTTCTTAAGCAGAGTTGAACTAGATATGTCCCGTGTGTATAGAAGCACAGTTCTTTTGTTCTGAGCAAGCTCACTGTGCGAACCCCATAGGAAACACATTGCTCTTTTCTCTAAAACAGAATGTGTTTCTTGTAAGGCGAGATAGCGTTTGCTTCCCAGTCCTAAATGGAGTTGAATCACATGCAGTTTCTGGTCCTACAAGCAAGAGTTGTTTTCTGGTAAGAAGAGTCACTATTGATCTCGCATTGTCATACACAGGGCAAATAGCAATGGCATTTGTTCCCAGCATGTACAGTGTATTGGACTGAAGGGGATTTACTGTTCTTGTCAGTTTCCTAAGCAGAATTGAACTAGATATGGCCCGTGTGTGTAGGAAGCACAGTTCTTTTGTTCTGAGCAAGCTCACTGTTCGGACCCCATAGGAAAAACAGTAGAGTACAAGAGTGCTCTTTTCTCAAAAGCAGAGTGTGTTTCTTGTAAGGCGAGATTACATTTGTTTCCCAGTCCTAAATGGAGTTGAATCACATGCAGTTTCTGGTCCTATGAGCAAGAGTTGTTTATTGGTAAAAAGTGTCACTATTGCGCTCCCAATGCCGTACACAGTGCAAATAGCACTCGCGTCTGTTCCCAGCAAGTACAGTGTATTGGACTGAAGAGGAGGTACTGTTCTTGTCAGTTTCCTAAGCAGATATGAACTCGATATTGCCCGTGTGTGCAGGAAGCACAGTTCTTTTGTTCTGAGCAAGCTCACTGTTCTGGCCCTATAGGAAACACAGTAGAGAAGAAGAGTGCTTTTTTCTCAAAAGCAGAGTGTGTTTCTTGTAAGGCGAGCCAGCTTTTGTTTCCCAGTCCTAAATGAATTTGAATCACATGCAGTTTCTGGTCCTACGAATAGAGTTATTTTTTGGTAAGAAGAGTCACTATTGCGCTCCCAATGCCATACACAGTACAAATAGCACTTGCGTCTATTCCAATCAAGTACAGTGTATTGGACTGAAGAGGAGCTGCTGTTCTTGCTAGTTTCCTAAGCAGAATTGAACTAGATATGGCCCGTGTGTGTATGAAGCACATTTCTTTTGTTCTGAGCAAGCTCACTGTTCTGGCCCTATAGGAAACACAGTAGAGTACAAGAGTGCTCTTTTCTCAAAAGCAGAGTGTGTTTCTTGTTAGGCAAGCTAGCGTTTGTTTCCCAGTCCTAAATGGAGTTGAATCCCATGCAGTTTCTGGTCCTAGGAGCAAGAGTTGTTTTGTGGTAAGAAGAGTCACTATTGCGCTCCCATTGTCATACACAGTGCAAATAGCACTGGCATCTGTTCCCAGCAAGTACAGTGTATTGGACTGAAGAGGAGCTACTGGTCTCGTCAGTTTCCTAAGCAGAGTTGAACTATATATGGCCCGTGTGTGTAGGAAGCTCAGTTCTTTGTTCTGTGAAAGCTCACTGTTCTGGCCCTATAGGAAACACAGTAGAGTACAAGACTGCTCTTTTCTCAAAAGCAGAGTGTGTTTTTTGTAAGGTGAGATAGCATTTGTTTTCCAGTCCTAAATGGAGTTGAATCACATGCAGTTTCTGGTCCTACGAGCAAGAGTTGTTTTCTGGTAAAAAGAGTCACTATTGCGGTCCCAATGCCGTACACAGTGCAAATAGCACTCGCGTCTGTTCCCAGCAAGTACAGTGTATTGGACTGAAGAGGAGCTACTGTTCTTGTCAGTTTCCTAAGCAGAGTTGGACTAGATATGGCCCGTGTGCGTAGGAAGCACAGTTCTTTTGTTCTTAGCAAGCTCACTGTTCTGGCCCTATAGGAAACACAGTAGAGTATAAGAGTACTCATTTCTCAAAAGCATAGTGTGTTTCTTGTAAGGCGAGCTAACGTTTGTTTCTTAGTCCTAAATGGATTTGAATCACATGCAGTTTCTGGTCCTACAAGCAAGAGTATTTTCTGGTAAGAAGAGTCAGTATTGCGCTCCCATTGTCATACACAGGGCAAATAGCACTGGCATTTGTTCCCAGCATGTACAGTGTATTGGACTGAAGAGGATCTACTGTTCTTGTCAGGTTCCTAAGCAGAGTTGAACTAGATATGGCCCGTGTGTGCAGGAAGTACAGTTCTTTTGTTCTGAGCAAGCTCACTGTTCTGGCCATATAGGAAACACAGTAGAGTAGAAGAGTGCTCTTTTCTCAAAAGCAGAGTGTGTATCTTGTAAGGCGAGCTAGCATTTGTTTCCCAGTCCTAAATGGAGTTGAATCACGAGCAGTTTCTTGTCCTAAAAGCAAGAGTTTTTTTCTGGTAAGAAGAGTCACTATTGCCCTCCCATTGTCATACACAGGGCAAATAGCACTGGTGTCTGTTCCCAGCATGTACAGTGTATTGGACTGAATAGGATCTACTGTTCTTTTCAGTTTCCTAAGCAAAATTGTACTAGATATGGCCATATGTTTAGGAAGCGCAGTTCTTTTGTTCTGAGCAATCTCACTGTTCTGGCCCTATAGGAAACACAGTAGAGTAGAACAGTGCTCTTTTCTCAAAAGCAGAGTGTGTTTCTTGCAAGGTGAGCTAGCATTTGTTTCCCAGTCCTAAATGGAGTTGAATCACATGCAGTTTTTGGTTATACGAGCAAGAGTTGTTTTCTGGTAAGGAAAGTCACTATTGAGCTCCCTTTGCCATACACAGCGCAAATAGCACTCACTTCTGTTCCCAGCAAGTACAGTGTATTGGACTGAAGAGGAGCTACTGTTCTTGTCAGTTTCCTAAGCAGAGTTGAACTAGATATGTCCCGTGTGTATAGGAAGCACAGTTCTTTTGTTCTGAGCAAGCTCACTGTGCGAACCCCATAAGAAACACATTGCTCTTTTCTCAAAAGCAGAGTGTGTTTCTTGTAAGGCGAGATAGCGTTTGCTTCCCAGTCCTAAATGGAGTTGAATCACATGCAGTTTCTGGTCCTACAAGCAAGAGTTGTTTTCTGGTAAGAAGAGTCACTATTGAGCTCGCATTGACATACACAGGGCAAATAGCACTGGCATTTGTTCCCAGCATGTACAGTGCATTGGACTGAAGAGGATCTATTGTTCTTGTCAGGTTCCTAAGCAGAGTTGAACTAGATATGGCCCGTGTGTGTATGAAGCACATTTCTTTTGTTCTGAGCAAGCTCACTGTTCTGGCCCTATAGGAAACACAGTAGAGTAGAAGAGTGCTCTTTTCTCAAAAGCAGAGTGTGTTTATTGTAAGGCTAGCTAGCGTTTGTTTCCCAGTCCTAAATGGAGTTGAATCCCATGCAGTTTCTGGTCCTAGAAGCAAGAGTTGTTTTGTGGTAAGAAGAGTCACTATTGTGCTCCCATTGTCATACACAGTGCTAATAGCACTGGCGTCTGTTCCCAGCAAGTACAGTGTATTGGACTGAAGGGCATCTACTGTTCTTGTCAGTTTCCTAAGCAGAATTGAACTAGATATGGCCCGTGTGTGTAGGAAGCACAGTTCTTTTGTTCTGAGCAAGCTCAATGTTCGGACCCCATAGGAAACACAGTAGAGTAGAAGTGTGCCCTTTTCTCAAAAGCCGAGCTCGTTTCTTGTAAGGCAAGCTAGCGTTTGTTTCTCAGTCCTAAGTGGAGTTGAATCACATGCAGTTTCTGGTCCTAAGAGCCAGAGTTGTTTTCTGGTAAGAAGAGTCACTATTGTGTTCCCATTGCTGTACACAGTGCAAATAGTACTCGCGTCTGTTCCCAGGAAGTACAGTGTATTGGACTGAAGAGGAGCTACTGTTCTTGTCATTTTCCTAAGCAGAGTTGAACTAGATATGGCCGTGTGTGCAGGAAGCACAGTTCTTTTGTTCTGAGCAAGCTCACTGTTCTGGCCCTATAGGAAACACAGTAGAGTAGAAGAGTGCTCTTTTCTCAAAAGCAGAGTGTGTTTCTTATAAGGCGAGGTAGCGTTTGTTTCCCAGTCCTAAATGGAGTTGAAACACATGCAGTTTCTGGTCCTACAAGCAAAAGTTGTTTTCTGGTAAGAAGAGTCACTATTGTGCTCCCATTGTCATACACTGGGCAAATAGCACTGGCGTCTCTTCCCAGCAAGTACAGTGTATGGGACGCAAGAGGATCTACTGTTCTTGTCAGTTTCTTAACCAGAATTAAACTAGATATGGCTGTATGTGTAGGAAGCACAGTTCTTTTGTTCTGAACAAGCTCACTGTTTTGGCCCTGTAGGAAATACAGTAGAGTAGAAGAGTGCTCTTTTCTCAAAGCAGAGTGTGTTTCTTGTAAGGCGAGCTAGCGTTTGTTTCGCAGTTCTAAATGGAGTTGAATCACATGCAGTTTCTGGTACTACGAGCAAGAGTTTTTTTCTGGTAAGAAGAGTCACTATTGTGCTCCCATTGTCATACACAGGGCAAATAGCACTGGCATCTCTTCCCAGCAAGTACAGTGTATAGGACGGAAGAGGATCTACTGCTCTTGTCAGTTTCCTAACCAGAATTGAACTAGATATGGCTGTATGTGTATGAAGCACAGTTCTTTTGTTCTGAGCAAGCTCACTGTTTTGGCCCTGTATGAAACACAGTAGAGTAGAAGAGTGCTCTTTTCTCAAAAGCAGAGTGTGATTCTTGTAAGGCGAGCTAGCGTTTGTTTCCCAGTCCTAAATGGAGTTGAATCACATGCAGTTTCTAGTCCTACGAGCAAGAGTTGTTTTCTGGTAAGAAGAGTCACTATTGCTCTCCCATTGTCATACACAGGGCAAATAGCACTCGCGTCTGTTCCCAGCAACTACAGTGTATTGGTCTGAAGAGGATCTACTATTCTTGTCAGTTTCCTAAAAAGAATTGAACTAGATATGACCTTGTGTGTAGGAAGCACAGTTCTTTTGTTCTGAGCAAGCTCACTGTTCGGATCCCATAGGAAACAAAGTAGAGTAGATGAGTTCTCTTTTCTCAAAAGCAGAGTGTGTTTCTTGTAAGGTGAGCTAGTGTTTGTTTCCCAGTCAGAAATAAATTTGTATCCCATGCAGTTTCTGGTCCTATGAGCAAGACTTGTTTTCTGGTAAGAAGAGTCACTATTGCGCTCCCATTGCCATACACAGTGAAAATAGCACTCGCGTCTGTTCCCAGCAAGTACAGTGTATTGGACTGAAGAGGAGCTACTGTTCTTGTCAGTTTCCTAAGCAGAGTTGAACTAGATATGGCCCGTGTGTGTAGGAAGCTCAGTTCTTTTGTTCTGAGCAAGCTCACTGTTTGGACCCCAAAGGAAACACAGTAGAGTTGAAGAGTGCTCTTTTCTCAAAAGCAGAGTGTGATTCTTGTAAGGCGATCTAGCGTTTGTTTTCCAGTCCTAAATGGAGTTGAATCACATGCAGTTTCTGGTCCTACGAGCAAGAGTTGTTTTCTGGTGAGAAGAGTCACTATTGTGCTTCCATTGTCAAACACAGGGCAAATAGCACTCGCGTGTTTTCCCAGCATGTGCAGTGTATTGGACTGAAGATGATCTACTGTCCTTGTCAGTTTCCAAAGCAGAATTGATCTAGATATGGCCCGTGTGTAGGAAGCACAGTTCTTTTGTTCTGAGCAAGCTCACTGTTCTGATCCCAGAAGAAATACAGTAGTGTAGAAGAGTGCCCTTTTCTCAAAAGCAGCGTGTGTTTCTTGTAAGGCGAGCTACCTTTTTTTTTTTTCATCCTAAATGGAGTTGAATCACATGCAGTTTCTGGTCCTATGAGCAAGAGTTGTTTCCTGGTAAGAAGAGTACTATTGCGGTCCCATTTTCATACACTTTGCAAATAGCACTGGCATCTCTTCCCCTCGTGTACAGTGTATTGGACAGAAGAGGATCTACTGTTCTTGTCAGTTCCCAAGCAGAATTGAACTGGATATGGCTGTGTGTGTAGGAAGCACAGTTCTTTTGTTCTGTGCAAGCTCACTGTTCTGGCCCTATAGGAAACACAGTAGAGTAGATGAGTGATATTTTCTCAAAAGCAGAGTGTGTTTTTTGTAAGGAGAGCCAGCGTTTGTTTCCCAGTCCTAAATGGAGTTGAATCACATGCATTTTCTGGTTCTACGAGCAAGAGTTTTTTTCTGGTAAGAAGAGTCTCTATTGCGCTCCCATTGTCATACACAGGCAAATAGCACTGGCGTCTGTTCCCAGCATGTACAGTGTATTGGACTGAAGAGGATCTACTGTTTATGTCAGTTTCCTAAGCAGAATTGAACTAGATATGGCAGTGTGTGTAGGAAGCACAGTTCATTTGTTCTGAGCAAGCTCACTGTTCTGGCACTATAGGAAACACAGTAGTGTAGAAGAGTGATCTTTTTTCAAAAGTAAAGTGTGTTTTTTGTAAGGCGAGCTAGTATATGGTTCCCAGTCCTAAATGGAGTTGAATCACATGCAGTTTTTGGTCCTACGAGCAAGAGTTGTTTTCTGGCAAGGAAAGTCACTATTGTGCTCCCATTGACATACACAGTGCAAATAGCATTCGCGTCTGTTCCCATTAAGTACAGTGTATTGGACTTAAGAGGAGCTACTGTTCTTGTCAGTTTCCTAAGTAGAGTTGAACTAGATATGGCCCGTGTGTGTAGGAAGCACAGTTCTTTTGTTCTGAGCAAGCTCACTGTTCAGACCACATAGGAAGCACTGTAGAGTAGAAGAGTGCTCTTTTCTCAAAGGCAGAGTGTGTTTTTTGTAGGCGAGCTAGCGTTTGTTTCGCAGTCCTCAATGGAGTTGAATCACATGCAGTTTCTGGTACTATGAGCAAGAGTTGTTTTCTGGTAAGAAGAGTCACTATTGTGCTCCCATTGTCATACACAGGGCAAATAGCACTGGCGTCTGTTCCCAGCATGTACAGTGTATTGGACTGAAGAGGATCTACTGTTCTTGTCAGTTTCCTAAGCAGAGTTGAACTAGATATAGTCGGTGTGTGTAGGAAGCACAGTTCTTTTGTTCTGAGCAAGCTCACTATTCTGGCCCTATAGGAAACACATTGGAGAAGAAGAGTGCTCTTTTCTCAAATGCAGAGTGTGTTTCTTATAAGGCGAGGTAGCGATTGTTTCCCAGTCCTAAATGGAGTTGAATCACATGCAGTTTCTGGTCCTACAAGCAAAAGTTGTTTTCTGGTAAGAAGAGTCACTATTGTGCTCCCATTGTCATACACAGGGCAAATAGCACTGGCGTCTCTTCGCAGCAAGTACAGTGTATGGGACGGAAGAGGATCTACTGTTCTTGTCAGGTTCCTAACCAGAATTGAACTAGATATGGCTGTATGTGTAGGAAGCACAGTTCTTTTGTTCTGAGCAAGCTCACTGTTTTGGCCCTGTAGGAAACACAGAGTAGAAGAGTGATCTTTTCTCAAAAGCATAGTGTGTTTCTTGTAAGGCGAGCTAGCGTTTGTTTCCCAGTTCTAAATGGAGTTGAATCACATGCAGTTTTTGGTCCTACGAGCTAGAGTTGTTTTCTGGTAAGGAAAGTCACTATTGCGCTCCCATTGCCATGCATAGTGCAAATAGCACTGGCGTCTGTTCCCAGCAAGTACAGTGTATTGGACTGAAGATGAGCTACTGTTTTTGTCAGTTTCCTAAGCAGAGTTGAACTAGATATGGCCCGTGTGTGTAGGAAGCACAGTTCTTTTGTTCTGAGCAAGCTCACTGTTTTTCCCTATAGTAAACACAGTAGAGTAGAAGAGTGATCTTTTCTCTAAAGCAGAGTGTGTTTCTTGTAGGCGAGCTAGCGTTTGTTTCCCAGTCCTAAAAGGAGTTGAATCCCATGCAGTTTCTGGTCCTATGAGCAAGAGTTGTTTTCTGGTAAGAAGAGTCACTATTGTGCTCCCATTGTCATACACAGGGCAAATAACACTGGCGTCTGTTCCCAGCATGTACAGTGTATTGGACTGAAGAGGAGCTACAGTTCTTGTCAGTTTCCTAAGCAGAATTGAACTAGATAAGGCCGTGTGAGTAGGAAGCACAGGTCTTTTGTTCTGAGCAAGCTCACTGTTCTGGCCCTATAGGAAACACAGTAGAGTAGAAGAGTGCTTTTTTCTCTAAAGCAGAGTGTGTTTCTTGTAAGGCTAGCTAGTGTTTGTTTCCCAGACTGAAATGGAGTTGAATCCCATGCAGTGTTTGGTCCTACGAGCAAGAGTTGTTTTCCCGTAAGAAGAGTCAGTATTGGGCTCTCTTTGACATATACAGTGCAAATAGCTCTCGCGTCTGTTCCCAGCAAGTACAGTGTATTGGACTGAAGAGGAGCTACTGTTCTTGTCAGTTTCCTAAGCAGAGTTGAACTAGATATGGCCCGTGTGTGTAGGAAGCACAGTTCTTTTGTTCTGAGCAAGCACACTGTTTGGACCCAAAAAAAAACACAGAAGAGCAGAAGAGTGCTCTTCTCTCAAAAGCAGAGTGTGTTTATTGTAAGACGAGCTAGTGTTTGTTTCCCAGTCAGAAATGGAGTTGAATCCCATGCAGTTTCTGATCCTACGAGCAAGAGTTGTTTTCTGGTAAGAAAAGTCACTATTGCGCTCCCATTGACATACACAAGGCAAATAGCACTGGCGTCTATTCCCAGCATGTACAGTGTATTGGACTGAAGAGGATATACTGTTCTTGTCAGTTTCCTAAGCAGAATTGAACCAGATATGGCCGTGTGTGTAGGAAACACAGTCCTTTTCTTCTGAGCAAGCTCACTGTTGTGGCTCTTTTGAAAACACAGTAGAGTAGAAGAATGCTCTTTTCTCAAAAGCAGAGTGTGTTTCTTGTAAGGCGTGCTAGCGTTTTTTTCCCAGTCCTAAATGGAGTTGAATCACATGCAGTTTTTGGTCCCATGAGCAAGAGTTGTTTTCTGGTAAGGAAAGTCACTATTGTGCTCCCATTCCCCTATACAGTGCAAATAGCGTTTCTGTTCCCAGCAAGTACAGTGTATTGGACTGAAGAGGAGTTACTGTTCTTGTCAGTTTCCTAAGCAGAGTTGAACTAGATATGGCTCGTGTGTGTAGGAAGCACAGTTCTTTAGTTCTGAGCAAGCTCACTGTTCGGACCCCATAAGACACACTTTAGAGTAGAAGAGTGCTCTTTTCTCAAAAGCAGAGTGTGTTTCTTGTAAGCCGAGCTAGCGTTTGTTTCCCAGACCTAAATGGAGTTGAATCACATGCAGTTTCTGGTCCTATGTGCAAGAGTTGTTTTCTCGTAAGAAGAGTCACTATTGCACTCCCATTGTCATACACAGGGCAAATAACACTGGCGTCTGTTCCCAGCATGTACAGTGTATTGGACTGAAGAGGAGCTACAGTTCTTGTCAGTTTCCTAAGCAGAATTGAACTAGATAAGGCCGTGTGAGTAGGAAGCACAGGTCTTTTGTTCTGAGCAAGCTCACTGTTCTGGCCCTATAGGAAACACAGTAGAGTAGAAGAGTGCTTTTTTCTCTAAAGCAGAGTGTGTTTCTTGTAAGGCTAGCTAGTGTTTGTTTCCCAGACTGAAATGGAGTTGAATCCCATGCAGTGTTTGGTCCTACGAGCAAGAGTTGTTTTCCCGTAAGAAGAGTCAGTATTGGGCTCTCTTTGACATATACAGTGCAAATAGCTCTCGCGTCTGTTCCCAGCAAGTACAGTGTATTGGACTGAAGAGGAGCTACTGTTCTTGTCAGTTTCCTAAGCAGAGTTGAACTAGATATGGCCCGTGTGTGTAGGAAGCACAGTTCTTTTGTTCTGAGCAAGCACACTGTTTGGACCCAAAAAAAAACACAGAAGAGCAGAAGAGTGCTCTTCTCTCAAAAGCAGAGTGTGTTTATTGTAAGGCGAGCTAGTGTTTGTTTCCCAGTCAGAAATGGAGTTGAATCCCATGCAGTTTCTGATCCTACGAGCAAGAGTTGTTTTCTGGTAAGAAAAGTCACTATTGTGCTCCCATTGACATACACAAGGCAAATAGCACTGGCGTCTATTCCCAGCATGTACAGTGTATTGGACTGAAGAGGATATACTGTTCTTGTCAGTTTCCTAAGCAGAATTGAACCAGATATGGCCGTGTGTGTAGGAAACACAGTCCTTTTCTTCTGAGCAAGCTCACTGTTGTGGCTCTTTTGAAAACACAGTAGAGTAGAAGAATGCTCTTTTCTCAAAAGCAGAGTGTGTTTCTTGTAAGGCGTGCTAGCGTTTTTTTCCCAGTCCTAAATGGAGTTGAATCACATGCAGTTTTTGGTCCCATGAGCAAGAGTTGTTTTCTGGTAAGGAAAGTCACTATTGTGCTCCCATTCCCCTATACAGTGCAAATAGCGTTTCTGTTCCCAGCAAGTACAGTGTATTGGACTGAAGAGGAGTTACTGTTCTTGTCAGTTTCCTAAGCAGAGTTGAACTAGATATGGCTCGTGTGTGTAGGAAGCACAGTTCTTTAGTTCTGAGCAAGCTCACTGTTCGGACCCCATAAGACACACTTTAGAGTAGAAGAGTGCTCTTTTCTCAAAAGCAGAGTGTGTTTCTTGTAAGCCGAGCTAGCGTTTGTTTCCCAGACCTAAATGGAGTTGAATCACATGCAGTTTCTGGTCCTATGTGCAAGAGTTGTTTTCTCGTAAGAAGAGTCACTATTGCACTCCCATTGTCATACACAGGGCAAATAACACTGGCGTCTGTTCCCAGCATGTACAGTGTATTGGACTGAAGAGGAGCTACAGTTCTTGTCAGTTTCCTAAGCAGAATTGAACTAGATAAGGCCGTGTGAGTAGGAAGCACAGGTCTTTTGTTCTGAGCAAGCTCACTGTTCTGGCCCTATAGGAAACACAGTAGAGTAGATGAGTGCTTTTTTCTCAAAAGCAGAGTGTGTTTCTTGTAAGGCTAGCTAGTGTTTGTTTCCCAGTCTGAAATGGAGTTGAATCCCATGCAGTGTTTGGTCCTACGAGCAAGAGTTGTTTTCCCGTAAGAAGAGTCAGTATTGGGCTCTCTTTGACATATACAGTGCAAATAGCTCTCGCGTCTGTTCCCAGCAAGTACAGTGTATTGGACTGAAGAGGATCTACTGTTCTTGTAAGTTTTCTAAGCAGAGTTGAACTAGATATGGCCCGTATGTGTAGGAAGCACAGTTCTTTTGTTCTGAGCAAGCACACTGTTTGGACCCAAAAAAAAACACAGAAGAGTAGAACAGTGCTCTTCTCTCAAAAGCAGAGTGTGTTTATTGTAAGGCGAGCTAGTGTTTGTTTCCCAGTCAGAAATGGAGTTGAATCCCATGCAGTTTCTGATCCTACGAGCAAGAGTTGTTTTCTGGTAAGAAAAGTCACTATTGCGCTCCCATTGACATACACAATGCAAATAGCACTGGCGTCTATTCCCAGCATGTACAGTGTATTGGACTGAAGAGGATCTACTGTCCTTGTCAGTTTCCTAAGCAGAATTGATCTAGATATGGCCCGTGTGTGTAGGAAGCACAGTTCTTTTGTTCTGAGAAAGCTCACTGTTCTGACCCCATAAGAAACACAGTAGAGTAGAAGAGTGCCCTTTTCTCAAAAGCAGTGTGTGTTTCTTGTAAGGTGAGCTACCGTTTGTTTTTCAGTCCTAAATGGAGTTGAATCAAATGCAGTTTCTGATCCTACCAGCAAGAGTTGTTTTCTGGTAAGAAGAGTCACTATTGTGCTCTCATTTTCATACACCGGGCAAATAGCACTGGCGTCTGTTCCCAGAATACAGTGTATTGGACTCAAGAGGATCTACTGTCCTTGTCAGTTTCCTATGTAGAATTGATCTAGATATGGCCCGTGTGTGTAGGAAGCACAGTTCTTTTGTTCTGAGCAAGCTCACTGATCAGACCCCATAGGAAACACAGTAGAGTAGAAGTTTGCTCTTTTCTGAAAAGCAGAGTGTGTTTATTGTAAGGCGAGCTAGCATTTGTTTACCAGTTCTAAATGGAGTTGAACCACATGCAGTTTCTGGTCCTACGAGCAAGAGTTGTTTTCTGGTAAGAAGAGTCACTATTGTGCTCCCATAGTCTTACACAGTGCAAATAGCACTCGCGTCTCTTCCCAGCAAGTACAGTGTATTGGACTGAAGAGGAGCTACTGTTCTTGTCAGTTTCCTAAGCAGAGTTGAACTAGATATGGCCCGTGTGTGTAGGAAGCACGGTTCTTTTGTACGGAGCAAGCTCACTGTTCAGACCCCATAGGAAACACAGTAGAGTAGAAGAGTGCTCTTTTCTCAAAAGCAGAGTGTGTTTATTGTAAGGCGAGCTAGCATTTGTTTCCCAGTTCTAAATGGAGTTAAATCACATGCAGTTTCTGGTCCTACGAGCAAGAGTTGTTTTCTGGTAAGAAGAGTCACTATTGCGCTCCCATTATAATACACAGGGCAAATAGCACTGGCGTCTGTTCCCAGCATGTACAGTGTATTGGACTGAAGAGGAGCTACTGTTCTTGTCAGTTTCTTAAGCAGAGTTGAACTAGATATAGCCCATGTATGTAGGAAGCAAAGTTCTTTTGTTCTGAACAAGCTCATTATTCTGGCCCTATAGGAAACACAGTAGCGAAGAAGAGTGCTCTTTTCTCAAAAGCAGAGTGTGTTTCTTGTAAGGCGAGCTAATGTTTGTTTTCCAGTCCGAAATGGAGTTGAATCACATGCAGTTTCTAGTCCTACGAGCAAGAATTGTTTTCTGGGAAGAAGAGTCACTATTGTGCTCCCTTTGTCACACACAGGGCAAATAGCACTGGTGTCTGTTCCCAGCAAGTACAGTGTATTGGACTGAAGAGGAGCTACTGTTATTGTCATTTTCCTAAGCAGAATTGAACTAGATATGGCCCGTGTGTGTAGGAAGCACAGTTCTTTTGTTCTGAGCAAGCTCACTTTTTGGCTCTAAAGAAAACACAGTAGAGTAGAAGAGTGCTCTTTTCTCAAAAGCAGAGTGTGTTTCTTGTAAGGCGAGCTAGCGTTTGTTTCCAAGTCATAAATGGAGTTGAATCACATGCATTTTTTGGACCCATGATCAAGAGTTGTTTTCTGGTAAGGAAAGTCACTATTGTGCTCCCATTCCCCTACTCAGTGCAAAGAGCACTCGCATCTGTTCCCAGCAAGTACAGTGTATTGGACTGAAGAGGAGCTACTGTTCTTGAAGTTTTCTAAGCAGAGTTGAACTAGATATGGCTCGTGTGTAGGAAGCACAGTTCTTTTGTTCTGAGCAAGTTCACAGTTCGGACACCATAGGAAATACTTTAGAGTAGAAAAGGGCTCTTTTCTCAAAAGCAGAGTGTGTTTCTTGTAAGGCGAACTAGCGTTTGTTTCCCAGTCCTAAATGGAGTTGAATCACATGCAGTTTCTGGTCCTTTGAGCAAGAGTTGTTTTCTGGTAAGAAGAGTCACTATTGCGCTCAAATTGTCATACACAGGGCAAATAGCACTCGCGTCTGTTCCCAGCAAGTACAGTGTATTGGACTGAAGAGGATCTGCTATTCTTGTCAGTTTCCTAAGCAGAATTGAACTAGGTTTGACCGTGTGTGTAGGAAGCACGGTTCTTTTGTTCTGAGCAAGCTCATTGTTTTGGCCCTATAGGAAACACAGTAGAGTAGAATAGTGCTCTTTTCTCAAAAGCAGAGTGTGTTTCTTGTAAGGCGATCTAGCGATTGTTTCCCAGTCCTAAATGGAGTTGAATCACATGTAGCTTTTGGTCCTACGAGCAAGAGTTGTTTTCTGGTAAGAAGAGACACTATTGTGCTCCATATGACATACACAGGGCAAATAGCACTCACGTCTGTTCCAAGCATGTACAGTGTATTGGACTGAAGATGATCTACTGTCCTTGTCAGTTTCCTAAGCAGAGTTGAACTAGATATGGCCCCTGTGTGTAGGAAGCACAGTTCTTTTGTTCTGAGCAAGCTCACTGTTCTAGCCCTATAGGAAACTCAGTAGAGTAGAAGAGTGCTCTTTTCTCAAAAGCAGAGTGTGTTTCTTGTAAGGCGAGCTAGCGTTTGTTTCCCAGTCCTAAATGGAGTTGAATCACATGCAGTTTTTGGTCCTACGAGCAAGAGTTGTTTTCTGGTAAGTAGTGTCACTATTGCTCTCCCATTGCCATACACAGTGCAAATAGCACTCGCGTTTGTTCGCAGCAAGTACAGTTTATTGGACTGAAGATGAGCTACTGTTCTTGTCAGTTTCCTAAGCAGAGTTGAACTAGATATGGTCCCTGTGTGTAGGAAGCACAGTTCTTTTGTTCTGAGCAAGCTCACTGTTCGGACCCCATAGGAAACACTTTAGAGTAGAAGAGGGCTCTTTTCTCAAGAGCACAGTGTGTTTCTTGTAAGGCGAGCTAGTGTTTGTTTCCCAGTCAGAAATGGATTTGAATCCCATGCAGTTTCTGGTCCTATGAGCAAGAGTTGTTTTCTGGTAAGAAGAGTCACTATTGCGCTTCCATTGCCACATACAGTGCAAATAGCACTCGCGTCTGTTCCCAACAAGTACAGTGTATTGGACTGAAGCAGAGCTACTGTTCTTGTCAGTTTCCTAAGCAGAGTTGAACTAGATATGACCTATGTGTGTAGGAAGCACAGTTCTTTTGTTCTGAGCAAGCTCACTGTTTGGAACCCAAAGGAAATAAAGTAGAGTAGAAGAGTGCTCTTTTCTCAGAGGCAGAGTGTGTTTCTTGTAAGGCTAGCTAGAGTTTGTTTCGCAGTCCTAAATGGAGTTGAATCACATGCAGTTTCTGGTCCTATGAGCAAGAGTTGTTTTCTGGTAAGAAGAGACCTATTGCGCTCCCATTGTCATACACAACGCAAATCGCACTGGCGTCTATTCCCAGCATGTACAGTGTATTGGACTGAAGAGGTCCTACTGTTCTTGTCAGATTCCTAAGCAGAATTTAACCAGATATGGCCGTGTGTGTAGGAAGCACAGTCCTTTTCTTCTGAGCAAGCACACTGTTTTGGCTCTTTTGAAAACAGAGTAGAGTAGAAGAGTGCTCTTTTCTCAAAAGCAGAGTGTGTTTCTTGTAAGGCGAGCTACCGTTTGTTTCCCAGTCCTAAATGGAGTTGAATCACATGCAGTTTTTGGTCCCATGAGCAAGAGTTGTTTTCTGGTAAGGAAAGTCACTATTGTGCTCCCATTCCCCTACACAGTGCAAATAGCGTGTCTGTTCCCAGCAAGTACAGTGTATTGGACTGAAGAGGACATACTGTTCTTGTCAGTTTCCTAAGCAGAGTTGAACTAGATATGGCCGTGTGTGTAGGAAGCACAGTTCTTTTGTTCTGAGCAAGCTACTGTTCGGATCCCATAGGAAACACAGTAGAGTAGAAGAGTGCTCTTTTCTCAAAAGCAGAGTGTGTTTCTTGTAAGGCGAGCTAGTGTTTGTTTCCCAGTCAGAAACATAGTTGAATCCAATGCAGTTTCTGGTCCTACGAGCAAGAGTTGTTTTCTGGTAAGAAGAGTCACTATTGTGCTCCCATTGCCATACACAGTGCAAATAGCACTCGTGTCTGTTCCCAGGAATTACAGTGTATTGGACTGAAGAGGAGCTACTGTTCTTGTCAGTTTCGTAAGCAGAGTTGAACTAGATATGGCTTGTGTGTGTAGGAAGCACAGTTCTTTTGTTCTGAGCAAGCTCACTGTTCGGACCCCATAGGAAACACTTTAAAGTAGAAGAGGGCTCTTTTCTCAAAAGCAGAGTGTGTTTCTTGTAAGGCGAGCTAGCGTTTGTTTCCCAGTCCTAAATGGAGTTGAATCACATGCAGTTTCTGGTCCTATGAGCAAGAGTTGTTTTCTGGTAAGAAGAGTCACTATTGTGCTCCCATTTTCATACACAGGGCAAATAGCACTGGCGTCTGTTCTCAGCATACAGTGTATTGGACTGAAGAGGATCTACTGTCCTTGTCAGTTTCCTATGCAGAATTGATCTAGATATGGCCCGTGTGTTTAGGAAGCACAGTTGTTTTGTTCTGAGCAAGCTCACTGTTCTGGCCCTATAGGAAACTTAGATGAGTAGAAGAGTGCTCTTTTCTAAAAAGCAGAGTGTGTTTCTTGTAAGGCAAGCTAGCGTTTGTTTCCCAATCCTCAATGGAGTTGAATCACATGCAGTTTTTGGTCCTACGAACAAGAGTTGTTTTCTGGTAAGAAGAGTCACTATTGCTCTCCCATTGCCATACACAGTGCAAATAGCACTCGCGTTTGTTCGCAGCAAGTACAGTGTATTGGACTGAAGAGGATCTACTATTCTTGTCAGTTTCCTAAGCAGAATTGAACTAGGTTTGACCGTGTGTGTAGGAAGCACAGTCCTTTTCTTCTGAGCAAGCTCACTGTTCGGACCCCATAGGAAGCACTTTAGATTAGAAGAGGGCTATTTTCTCAAAAGCAGAGTGTGTTTCTTGTAAGGCGAGCTAGCGTTTGTTTCCCAGTCCTAAATGGAGTTGAATCACATGTAGTTTTTGGTCCTACGAGCAAGAGTTGTTTTCTGGTAAGAAGAGTCACTATTGCGCTCCCATTGTCATACACAGGGCAAATAGCACTCGCGTCTCTTCCCAGCAAGTACAGTGTATTGGACTGAAGAGGATCTACTATTCTTGTCAGTTTCCTAAGCAGAATTGAACTAGGTTTGACCGTGTGTGTAGGAAGCACAGTCCTTTTCTTCTGAGCAAGCTCACTGTTTTGGCTCTTTTGAAAACAGAGTAGAGTAGAAGAGTGCTCTTTTCTCAAAAGCAGAGTGTGTTTCTTGTAAGGCGAGCTAGTGTTTGTTTCCCAGTCCTAAATGGAGTTGAATCACATGCAGTTTTTGGTCCCATGAGCAAGAGTTGTTTTTTGGTAAGGAAAGTCACTATTGTGCTCCCATTCCCCTACACAGTGCAAATAGCGTGTCTGTTCCCAGCAAGTACAGTGTACTGGACTGAAGAGGAGCTACTGTTCTTGTCAGTTTCCTAAGCAGAGTTGAACTAGATATGGCCGTGTGTTTAGGAAGCACAGTTATTTTGTTCTGAGCAAGCTACTGTTCGGATGCCATAGGAAACACAGTAGAGTAGAAGAGTGCTCTTTTCTCAAAAGCAGAGTGTGTTTCTTGTAAGGCGAGCTAGTGTTTGTTTCCCAGTCAGAAATAAAGTTGAATCCAATGCAGTTTCTGGTCCTACGAGCAAGAGTTGTTTTCTGGTAAGAAGAGTCACTATTGCGCTCCCATTGCCATACACAGTTCAAATAGCGCTCGCGTCTGTTCGCAGCAAGTACAGTGTATTGGACTGAAGAGGAACTAATGTTCTTGTCAGTTTCCTAAGCAGAGTTCAACTAGATATGGCCCCTGTGTGTAGAAAGCACAGTTCTTTTGTTCTAAGCAAGCTCACTGTTCGGACCTCATAGGAAACACAGTAGAGTAGAAGAGTGCTCTTTTATCAAAAGCAGAGTGTGTTTCTTATAAGGCGAGCTAGTGTTTGTTTCCCAGTCTGAAACGGAGTTGAATCCCATGCAGTTTCTGGTCCTACGAGCAAGAGTTGTTTTCTGATAAGAAGAGTCACTATTACGCTCCCATTGCCATACACAGTGCAAATAGCTCTCGTGTCTGTTCCAAGGAATTACAGTGTATTGGACTGAAGAGGAGCTACTGTTCTTGTCAGTTTCCTAAGCAGAGTTGAACTAGATATGGCTTGTGTGTGTAGGAAGCACAGTTCTTTTGTTCTGAGCAAGCTCACTTTTCGGACCCCATAGGAAACACTTTAAAGTAGAAGAGTGCTCTTTTCTCAAAAGCAGAGTGTGTTTCTTGTAAGGCGAGCTAGCGTTTGTTTCCCAGTCCTAAATGGAGTTGAATCACATGCAGTTTCTGGTCCTATGAGCAAGAGTTGTTTTCTGGTAAGAAGAGTCACTATTGCTCTCCCATTGTCATACACAGGGCAAATAGCACTCGCGTCTCTTCCCAGCAACTACAGTGTATTGGACTGAAGAGGATCTACTATTCTTGTCAGTCTCCTAAGCAGAATTGAACTAGATATGACCGTGTGTGTAGGAAGCACAGTTCTTTTGTTCTGAGCAAGCTCACTGTTCGGATCCCATAGGAAACACAGTAGAGTAGAAGAGTTCTCTTTTCTCAAAAGCAGAGTGTATTTCTTGTAAGGTGAGCTAGTGTTTGTTTCCTAGTCAGAAATAAAGTTGAATCCCATGCAGTTTCTGGTCCTACGAGCAAGACTTGTTTTCTGGTAAGAATAGTCACTATTGTGCTCCCATTGCCATACACAGTGCAAATAGCGCTTGCTTCTGTTCGCAGCATGTACAGTGTACTGGACTGAAGAGGAACTACTGTTCTTGTCAGTTTCCTAAGCAGAGTTGAACTAGATATGGGCACTGTGTGTAGGAAGCACAGTTCTTTTGTTCTGAACAAGCTCACTGTTCGGACCTCATAGGAAACACTGTAGAGCAGAAGAGTGCTCTTTTCTGAAAAGCAGAGTGTGTTTCTTGTAAGGCGAGCTAGTGTTTGTTTCCCAGTCTGAAATGGAGTTGAATCCCATGCAGTTTCTGGTCCTACGAGCAAGAGTTGTTTTCCGGTAAGAAGAGTCACTATTGCGCTCCCATTGACATATACAGTGCAAATAGCTCTCGCGTCTGTTCCCAGCAAGTACAGTGTATTGGACTGAAGACCAAATACTGTTCTTGTTAGTTTCCTAAGCAGAGTTGAACTAGATATGGCCCGTGTGTGTAGGAAGCACAGTTCTTTTGTTCTGAGCAAGCTCACTGTTTGGACCCCAAAGGAAACACAGTAGAGTAGAAGAGTGCTCTTTTCTCAAAAGCAGAGTGTGTTTCTTGTAAGGCGAGCTATCGTTTGTTTCCCAGTCCTAAATGGAGTTGAATCACATGCAGTTTCTGGTCCTACGAGCAAGAGTTGTTTTCTGGTAAGGAGAGTCACTATTGCGCTTCCATTGACATACACAGGTCAAATAGCACTCACGTCTGTTCCCAGCATGTGCAGTGTATTGGACTGAAGATGATCTACTGTCCTTGTCAGTTTCCAAAGCAGAATTGATCTAGATGTGGCCCGCGTGTAGGAAGCACAGTTCTTTTGTTCTGAGCAAGCTCACTGTTCTGACCCCATATGAAACACAGTAGAGTAGAAGAGTGCCCTTTTCTCAAAATCAGCGTGTGTTTCTTGTAAGGCGAGGTAGCGTTTATTTTTTTTTTTCAGTCCTAAGTGGAGTTGAATCACATGCAGTTTCTGGTCCTACGAGCAAGAGTTGTTTCCTGGTAATAAGAGTACTATTGCGGTCCCATTTTCATACACATTGCAAATAGCACTGGCATCTGTTCCCTTCGTGTACAGTGTATTGGACTGAAGAGGATCTACTGTTCCTGTCAGTTTCCTAAGCAGAATTGAACTAGATATGGCCGTGTGTGTAGGAAGCACAGTTCATTTGTTCTGAGCAAGCTCACTGTTCTGGCACTATAGGAAACACAGTAGTGTAGAAGAGTGATCTTTTCTCAAAAGTTAAGTGTGTTTTTTGTAAGGCGAGCTATTTTTTGGTTCCCAGTCCTAAATGGAGTTGAATCACATGCAGTTTTTGGTCCTGTGAACAAGAGTTGTTTTCTGGCTAGGAAAGTCACTATTGTGCTCCTATTGCCATACCCAGTGCAAAAAGCCTTCGCGTCTGTTCCCAGCAAGTACAGTGTATTGGACTGAAGAGGATCTACTATTCTTGTCAGTTTCTTAAGCAGAATTGAACTAGATATGACTGTGTGTGTAGGAAGCACAGTTCGTTTTTTCTGACCAAACTCACTGTTTGGACCCGATAGGAAACACTGTAGAGTAGAAGAGTGATCTTTTCTCAAAAGCAGTGTGTGCTTCTTGTAAGGCGAGCTAGCCTTTTTTTTTCAGTCCTAAATGGAGTTGAATCACATGCAGTTTCTGGTCCTACGATCAAGAGTTGTTTTCTGGTAAGAAGAGTCACTATTGCTCTCCCATTGTCATACACAGGGCAAATAGCACTGGCGTCTATTCCCAGCATACAGTGTATTGGACTGAAGAGGAGCTACTGTTCTTGTCAGTTTCCTAAGAAGAGTTGAACTAGATATGGCCCGTGTGCATAGGAAGCACAGTTCTTTTGTTCTGAGCAAGCTCACTGTTTGGAACCCAATGGAAACACATTAGAGTAGAAGAGGGCTCTTTTCTCAAAAGCAGAGTGTGTTTCTTGTAAGGCAAGCTAGCGTTTGTTTCGCAGTCCTAAATGGATTTGAATCACATGCAGTTTCTGGTCCTACGAGCAAGAGTTGTTTTCTGGTAAGAAGAGTCACTATTGCGCTCCATTTGTCATACACAGGGCAAATAGCACTGGCGTCTATTCCCAGCATGTACAGTGTATTGGATTGAAGAGGATCTACTGTTCTTGTCAGTTTCCTAAGCAGAATTTAACTAGATATGGCCGTGTGTGTAGGAAGCACAGTTCTTTTGTTCTGAGCAAGCTCACTGTTTTGGCCCTATAGGAAACACAGTAGAGTAGAAGAGTGCTCTTTTCTCAAAAGCAGAGTGTGTTTCTTGTAAGGCGAGCTAGCGTTTGTTTCCCAGTCCTAAATGGAGTTGAATCACATGCAGTTTTTGGTCCTACAACAAAGAGTTGTTTTCTGGAAAAAAGAGTCACTATTGCGCTCCCATTGCCATACACAGTGCAAATAGCCCTCGCGTCTGTTCCCAGCACGTATAGTGTATTGGACTGAAGAGGAACTACTGTTCTTGTCAGTTTCCTAAGCAGAGTTGAACTAGATATGGCCCATGTGCGTAGGAAGCACAGTTCTTTTGTTCTGAGCAAGCTCACTGTATTGGACCACAAAGGAAACACAGAAGAGTAGAAGAGTGCTCTTTTCTCAAAAGCAGAGTGTGTTTCTTGTAAGGCGAGCTAGCGTTTGTTTCCCAGTCCTAAATGGAGTTGAGTTACATGCAGTTTTTGGTCCTACGAGCAAGAGTTGTTTTCAGGAAAAAAGAATCACTATTGGGCTGCCATTGTCATAAACATTATAAATAGCACTGGCGTCTGTTCCCAGCATGTACAGTGTATTGAACTGAGGAGGTTCTACTCTTATTGTCAGTTTCCTAAGCAGAATTCAACTTGATATGGCCGTGTGTGTAGGAAGCACGGTTCTTTTGTTCGGTGCAAGCACACTGTTCGGACCCCATAGGAAACACAGTAGAGTAGAAGAGTGCTCTTTTCTCAAAAGCAGAGTGTTTTTAATGTAAGGCGAGCTAGCATTTGCTTCCCAGTTCTAAATGGAGTTGAATCACATGCAGTTTCTGGTTCTACGCGCAAGAGTTGTTTTCTGGTAAGAAGAGTGACTATTTCGCTCCCATTACCATACATAGGGAAAATAGCACTGGCATCTGTTCCCAGCATGTACATTGTATTGGACTGAAGAGGAGCTACTATTCTTGTCAGTTTCCTAAGAAGAGTTGAACTAGATATGCCCCGTGTGTGTAGGAAGCACAGTTCTTTTTTTCTGAGCAAGCTCACTGTTCTGGCCCTATAGGAAACACATTAGAGTAGAAGAGTGCTCTTTTCTCAAAAGCAGAGTGTGTTTTTTGTAAGGCGAGCTAGCGTTTGTTTCCCAGTCCTAAATGGAGTTGAATCACATGAAGTTTCTGGTCCTACAAGCAAGTGTTGTTTTCTGGTAAGAAGAGTCACTATTGCACTCCCATTGTCATACACAAGACAAATAGCACTGGCGTCTATTCCCAGCATGTACAGTGTATTAGACTGGAGAGGATCTACTGTTCTTGTCAGTTTCCTAAGCAGAATTGAACCAGATATGGCCGTGTGTCTAGGAAGCACCGTTCTTTTGTTCTGAGGAAGCTCACTGTTTTGGCTTTGTAGGAAACACAGTAGAGTAAAAGAGTGCTCTTTTCTCAAAAGCAGAGTGTGTTTCTTGTAAGTGTAGCTAGCATTTGTTTCCCAGTCCTAAATGGAGTTGAATCACATGCAGTTTCTGGTACTACGAGCAAGAATTGTTTTCTGGTAAGAAGAGTCACTATTGCGCTCCCATTGTCATACACAAGGCAAATAGCACTCGCCTCTGTTTCTAGCAAGTACAGTGTATTGGACTGAAGAGGAGCTACTGTTCTTGTCAGTTTCCTAAGCAGAGTTGAACTAGATATGGCACGTGTGTGTAGGAAGCACAGTTCTTTTGTTCTGAGCAAGCTCACTGTTAGGATACCATAGGAAACACAGTAGAGTAGAAGAGTGCTCTTTTCTCAAAAGCAGAGTGTGTTTCTTGTAAGGCGAGCTAGTGTTTGTTTCCCAGTCAGAAATGGAGTTGAATCCCATGCATTTTCTGGTCCTACAAAAAGATATGTTTTCTGGTAAGAAGAGTCACTATTGCGCTCCCATTGCCATACACATTACAAATAGCACTCGCGTCTGTTCCCAGGAAGTACAGTGTATTGGACTGAACAGGAGCTACTGTTCTTGTCAGTTTCCTAAGCAGAGTTGAACTAGATATGGCCCGTGTGTGTAGGAAGCACAGTTCTTTTGTTCTGAGCAAGCAAACTGTTCAGAACCCATTGGAAACACTTTAGAGTAGAAGAGGGCTCTTTTCTCAAAAGCAGAGTGTGTTTCTTTTAAGGCGAGCTAGCGTTTGTTTCCCAGTCCTAAATGGAGTTGAATCACATGCAGTTTATGATCCTATGAGCAAGAGTTGTTTTCTGGTAAGAAGAGTCACTATTGCTCTCCCATTGTCATACACAGGGCAAATAGCACTCGCGTCTGTTCCCAGCAAGTACAGTGTATTGGACTGAAGAGGATCTACTATTCTTGTCAGTTTCCTAAGCAGAATTGAACTAGATATGGCCGTGTGTGTAGGAAGCACAGTTCATTTTTTCTGAGCAAGCTCACTGTTTTGGCCCTATAGGAAACACAGTAGAGTTGAAGAGTGCTATATTCTCAAAAGCAGAGTGTGTTTTTTGTAATGGAGGTAGTGTTTGTTTCGCAGTCCTAAATGGATTTGAATCACATGCAGTTTCTGGTCCTACGAACAAGAGTTTTTTTTTTTAAGAAGAGTCACTATTGCGCTCCCAATGTCATACACAGGGCAAATAGCACTGGCGTCTGTTCCCAGCATACAGTGTATTGGACTGAAGAGGATCTACTGTCCTTGTCAGTTTCCTATGCAGAATTGATCTAGATATTGCCCGTGTGTGTAGGAAGCACAGTTCTTTTGTTCTGAGCAAGCTCACTGTTCTGACCCTATAGGAAACACAGTAGAGAAGAAGAGTGCTCTTTTCTCAAAAGCAGAGTGTGTTTCTTGTAAGGCGAGCTAGCCTTTTTTTTTCAGTCCTAAATGGAGTTGAATCACATGCAGTTTCTGGTCCTACGAGCAAGAGTTGTTTTCTGGTAAGAAGAGTCACTATTGCTCTCCCACTGTCATACACAGGGCAAATAGCACTGGCGTCTATTCCCAGCATACAGTGTATTGGACTGAACAGGAGCTACTGTTCTTGTCAGTTTCCTAAGAAGAGTTGAACTAGATATGGCCCGTGTGCGTAGGAAGCACAGTTCTTTTGTTCTGAGCAAGCTCACTGTTTGGAACCCAATGGAAACACATTAGAGTAGAAGAGTGCTCGTTTCTCAAAAGCAGAGTGTGTTTCTTGTAAGGCGAGCTAGCGTTTGTTTCGCAGTCCTAAATGGTTTTGAATCACATGCAGTTTCTGGTCCTACAAGCCAGAGTTGTTTTCTGGTAAGAAGAGTCACTATTGCGCTCCCATTGTCATACACAGGGCAAATAGCACTGGCGTCTATTCCCAGCATGTACAGTGTATTGGATTGAAGAGGATCTGCTGTTCTTGTCAGTATCCTAAGCAGAATTGAACTAGATATGGCCCGTGGGTGTAAGAAGCACAGTTCTTTTGTTCTGAGCAAGCTCACTGTTCTGACCCCATAAGAAATACAGTAGAGTAGAAGAGTGCTCTTACTCAAAAGCAGTGTGGGTTTCTTGTAAGGCGAGCTAGCGTTTGTTTTTCAGTCCTAAATGGAGTTGAATCACATACAGTTTCTGGTCCTACGAGCAAGAGTTGTTTTCTGGTAAGAAGAGTCACTATTGCGCTCCCATTGTCATAAACAAGGCAAATAGCACTGGCATCTATTCCCAAAATGTACAGTGTATTGGACTGAAGAGGATCTACTGTTCTTGTCAGGTTACTAAGCAGAATTGAACTAGATATGGCCATGTGTGTAGGAAGCACATTTCTTTTGTTTTGAGCAAGCTCACTGTTCTGGCTCTATATAAAACACAGTAGAGTAGAAGAGTGCTCTTTTCTCAAAAGCATAGTGTGTTTCTTGTAAGGCGAGCTAGAGTTTGTTTCCCAGTCATAAATGGAGTTGAATCACATGGAGTTTTTGGTCCCATGAGCAAGAGTTGTTTTCTGGTAAGGAAAGTCACTATTGTGCTCCCATTCACCTACACAGTGCAAATAGCACTCGCGTCTGCTCCCAGCAAGTACAGTGTATTGGACTGAAGAGGAGCTACTGTTCTTGTCAGTTTCCTAAGAAGAGTTGAACTAGATATAGCCCTTGTGTGTAGGAAGCACAGTTCTTTTGTTCTGAGCAAGCTCACTTTTCAGACTGCATAGGAAACACAGTTGAGTAGAAGAGTGCTCTTTTCTCAAAAGCAGAGTGTGTTTCTAATAACACGAGATAGCATTTGTTTCCCAGTCATAAATGGAGTTGAATCCCATGCAGTTTCTGGTCCTACGAGCAAGAGTTGTTTATTGGTAAGAAGAGTCACTATTACGCTCGCATTGCCATACACAGTGCAAATAGCACTCGCGTCTGTTCGCAGCAAGTACAGTGTATTGGACTGAAGAGGGGCTACTGTTCTTGTCAGTTTCCTAAGCAGAGTTGAACTAGATATGGCTCGTGTGTGTAGGAAGCACAGTTCTTTTGTTCTGAGCAAGCTCACTGTTCGGACACCTTAGGAAACACTTTAGAGTAGAAGAGGACTCTTTTCTCAAAAGCAGAGTGTGTTTCTTGTATTTCGAGCTAGCGTTTGTTTCTCAGTCCTAAATGGAGTTGAATCACATGCAGTTTCTGGTCCTACGAGCAAGAGTTGTTTTCTGGTAAGAAGAGTCACTCTTGCGCTCCCATTGTCATACACAGGGCATATAGCACTCGCGTCTGTTCCCAGCAAGTACAGTGTATTGGACTGAAGAGGATCTACTATTCTTGTCAGTTTCCTAAGCAGAATTGAACTAGATATGACCATGTGTGTAGGAAGCACAGTTCTTTGTTCTGAGCAAGCTCACGGTTTTCGCCCTGTAGGAAACACAGTAGAGTAGAAGAGTGCTCTTTTCTCAAAAGCAGAGTGTGTTTCTTGTAAGGCGAGCTATCGTTTGTTTCCCAGTCCTAAATGGAGTTGAATCACATGTAGTTTTTGGTCCTACGAGCAAGAGTTGTTTTCTGGTAAGAAGAGTCACTATTGTGCTCCCATTGTCATACACAGGGCAAATAGCACTCGCGTCTGTTCCCAGCATACAGTGTATTGGACTCAAGAGGATCTACTGTTCTTGTCAGTTTCCTAAGCTGAGTTGAACTAGATATGGCCCGTGTGTGTAGGAAGCACAGTTCTTTTGTTCTGAGTAAGCTCACTGTTCTGGCCCTATAGGAAACACATTAGAGTAGAAGAGTGCTCTTTTCTCAAAAGCAGAGTGTGTTTCTTGTAAGGCAAGCTAGCGTTTGTTTCCCAGTCCTAAATGGAGTTGAATCACATGCAGTTTCTGATCCTACGAGCAAGAATTGTTTTCTGGTAAGAAGAGTCACTATTGCGCTCCCATTGTCATACCCAAGGCAAATAGCACTGGCGTTATTCCCAGCAAGTACAGTGTATATTTGACTGAAGAGGAGCTACTGTTCTTGTCAGTTTCCTAAGCAGAGTTGAACTAGATATGGCCCATGTGTGTAGGAAGCACAGTTCTTTTGTACTCAGCAAGCTCACTGTTCTGGCCCTATAGGAAACACAATAGAGTAGAACAGTGCTCTTTCCTCAAAAGCAGAGTGTGTTTTTTGTAAGGCGAGCTAGCGTTTGTTTCGCAGTCCTAAATGGAGTTGAATCACATGCAGTTTCCGTTCCTATGAGCAAGAGTTGTTTTCTGGTAAGGAAAGTCACTATTGCGCTCCCAATGCCATACACAGTGCAAATAGCACTCGCGTCTGTTCTCAGCAAGTACAGTGTATTGGACTGAAGAGGAGCTACTGTTCTTGTCAGTTTCCTAAGCAGAATTGACCTAGATATGGCCCGTGTGTGTAGGAAGCACAGTTCTTTTGTTCCAGCAAGCTCACTGTTTGGATCCCATAGGAAACACAGTAGAGTAGAAGAGTGCTCTTTTCTCAAAAGCAGAGTGTGTTTCTTGTAAGGCGAGCTAGCATTTGTTTCCCAGTCCTAAATGGAGTTGAATCACATGCAGTTTCTGGTCCTACGAGCAAGAGTTGTTTTCTGGTAAGAAAAGTCACTATTGCGCTCCCATTGCCATACACAGTGCAAATAGCACTGGCGTCTGTACCTAGCATGTACAGTCTATTGGACTGAAGAGGATCTACTGTTCTTGTCAGTTTCCTAAGCAGAATTGAACTAGATATGGCCCGTGTGTGTAGGAAGCACAGTTCTGTTGTTCTGAGCAAGCTCACATTTCGAACCCCATAGAAAACACAGTAGAGTAGAAGAGTGCATTTTTCTCAAAAGCAGAGTGTGTTTCTTGTAAGGTGAGCTAGCGTTTGTTTCCCAGTCCTAAGTGGAGTTGAAATACACATGCAGTTTCTGGTCCTACCAGCAAGAGATGTTTTCTGGTTAGAAGAGTCACTATTGCTCTCCCTTTGCCATGCACAATGCAAATAGCCCTCGTGTCTGTTCCCAGCAAGTACAGTGTATTGGACTGAAGAGGAGCTACTGTTCTTGTCAGTTTCCTAAGCATAATTGAAAAAGATATGGCCTGTGTGTGTAGGAAGCACAGTTCTTTTGTTCTGAGCAAGCTCACATTTCGAACCCCATAGAAAACACAGTAGAGTAGAAGAGTGCATATTTCTCAAAAGCAGAGTGTGTTTCTTGTAAGGTGAGCTAGGTTTGTTTTCCAGTCCTAATTGGAGTTGAAATACACATGCAGTTTCTGGTCCTACGAGCAAGAGTTGTTTTCTGGTAAGAAGAGTCACTTATAGCGCTCCCTTTGCATACAAAGTGCAAATAGCCCTCGCGTCTGTTCCCAGCAAGTACAGTGTATTGGACTGAAGAGGAGCTACTGTTCTTGTCAGTTTCCTAAGCAGAGTTGAACTAGATATGGCCCATGTGTGTAGGAAGCACAGTTCTTTTGTACTCAGCAAGCTCACTGTTCTGGCCCTATAGGAAACACAGTAGAGTAGAAGAGTGCTCTTTCCTCAAAAGCAGAGTGTGTTTCTTGTAAGGCGAGCTAGCGTTTGTTTCCCAGTCCTAAATGGAGTTGAATCACATGCAGTTTCCGTTCCTGTGAGCAAGAGTTGTTTTCTGCTAAGGAAAGTCACTATTGGTCTCCCATTGCCATACACAGTGCAAATAGCACTCGCGTCTGTTCCCATCAAGTACAGTGTATTGGACTGAAGAGGAGCTACTGTTCTTGTCAGTTTCCTAAGCAGAGTTGAACTAGATATGGCCCGTGTGTGTAGGAAGCACAGTTCTTTTGTTCTGAGCAAGCTCACTGTTTGGTCCCCATAGGAAACACAGTAGAGTAGAAGAGTGCTCTTTTCTCAAAAGCAGAGTGTGTTTCTTGTAAGGCGAGCTAGCGTTTGTTTCCCAGTCCTAAATGGAGTTGAATCACATGCAGTTTCTGGTCCTATGAGCAAGAGTTGTTTTCTGGTAAGAAGAGTCACTATTGCGCTCCCATTGCCATACACAGTGCAAATAGCACTGTCGTCTGTACCCAGCATGTACAGGGTATTGGACTGAAGAGGATCTACTGTTCTTTTCACTTTCCTAAGCAGAGTTGAACTAGATATGTCCCGTGTGTGTAGGAAGCACAGTTCTTTTGTTCTGAGCAAGCTCACTGTTCGGACCCCTTAGGAAACACAGTAGAGTAGAAGAGTGCTCTTTTCTCAAAAGCAGAGTGGGTTTCTTGTAAGGCGAGCTATCGTTTGTTTCCCAGTCCTAAATGGAGTTGAATCACATGCAGTTTCTGGTCCTACGAGCAAGAGTTGTTTTCTGGTAAGAAGAGTCACTATTGCTCTCCCTTTGCCATACACAATGCAAATAGCCCTCGCGTCTGTTCCCAGCAAGTACAGTGTATTGGACTGAAGAGGAGCTACTGTTCTTGTCAGTTTCCTAAGCAGAATTGAACAAGATATGGCCCGTGTGTGTAGGAAGCACAGTTCTTTTGTTCTGAGCAAGCTCACATTTCGAACCCCATAGAAAACACAGTAGAGTAGAAGAGTGCATTTTTCTCAAAAGCAGAGTGTGTTTCTTGTAAGGTGAGCTAGCGTTTGTTTTCCAGTCCTAATTGGAGTTGAAATACTCATGCAGTTTCTGGTCCTACGAGCAAGAGTTGTTTTCTGGTAAGAAGAGTCACTATTGCGCTCCCTTTGCCATACACAGTGCAAATAGCCCTCGCGTCTGTTCCCATCAAGTACAGTGTATTGGACTGAAGAGGAGCTACTGTTCTTGTCAGTTTCCTAAGCAGAATTGAACTAGATATGGCCCGTGTGTGTAGGAAGCACAGTTCTTTTGTTCTGAGCAAGCTCACTTTTTGGACCGCATAGGAAACACAGTAGAGTAGAAGAGTGCTCTTTTCTCAAAGCAGAGTGTGTTTCTTGTAAGGCGAGCTAGCGTTTGTTTCCCAGTCCTAAATGGAGTTGAATCACATGCAGTTTTCTGGTCCTACGAGCAAGAGTTGTTTTCTGGTAAGAAAAGTCACTATTGCGCTCCCATTGCCATACACAGTGCAAATAGCACTCGCGTCTGTTCCCATCAAGTACAGTGTATTGGACTGAAGAGGAGCTACTGTTCTTGTCAGTTTCCTAAGCAGAGTTGAACTAGATATGGCCCATGTTTGTAGGAAGTACAGTTCTTTTGTACTCAGCAAGCTCACTGTTCTGGCCCTATAGGAAACACAGTAGAGTAGAAGAGTGCTCTTTCCTCAAAAGCAGAGTGTGTTTCTTGTAAGGCGAGCTAGCGTTTGTTTCCCAGTCCTAAATGGAGTTGAATCACATGCAGTTTTCGTTCCTATGAGCAAGAGTTGTTTTCTGCTAAGGAAAGTCACTATTGCTCTCCCATTGCCATACACAGTGCAAATAGCACTCGCGTCTGTTCCCATCAAGTACAGTGTATTGGACTGAAGAGGAGCTACTGTTCTTGTCAGTTTCCTAAGCAGAATTGAACTAGACATGGCCCGTGTGTGTAGGAAGCACAGTTCTTTTGTTCTGAGCAAGCTCACTGTTTGGACCCCATAGGAAACAACGTTGAGTAGAAGAGTGCTCTTTTCTCAAAAGCAGAGTGTGTTTCTTGTAAGGGGAGCTAGCGTTTGTTTCCCAGTCAGAAATGGAGTTGAAATACACATGCAGTTTCTGGTCCTACGAGCAAGAGTTGTTTTCTGGTAAGAAGAGTCACTATTGCGCTCCCATTGCCATACACAGTGCAAATAGCACATTCGTCTGTACCCAGCATGTACAGGGTATTGGACTGAAGAGGATCTACTGTTCTTTTCACTTTCCTAAGCAGAGTTGAACTAGATATGGCCCGTGTGTGTAGGAAGCACAGTTCTTTTGTTCTGAGCAAGCTCTCTGTTCGGACCCCTTAGGAAACACAGTAGAGTAGAAGAGTGCTCTTTTTCTCAAAAGCAGAGTGTGTTTCTTGTAAGGCGAACTATCGTTTGTTTCCCAGTCCTAAATGGAGTTGAATCACCTGCAGTTTCTGGTCCTACGAGCAAGAGTTGTTTTCTGGTAAGGAAAGTCACTATTGCTCTCCCATTGCCATACACAGTGCAAATAGCCCTCGCGTCTGTTCCCAGCAAGTACAGTGTATTGGACTGAAGAGGAGCTACTGTTCTTGTCAGTTTCCAAAGCAGAGTTGAACTAGATATGGTCCATGTGTGTAGGAAGCACAGTTCTTTTGTTCTGAGCAAGCTCACTGTTCTAGCCCTATAGGAAACACAGTAGAGTAGAAGAGTGCTCTTTTCTCAAAAGCAGAGTGTGTTTCTTGTATGGCGAGCTAGCGTTTGTTTCCCAATCCTAAATGGAGTTGAATCACATGCAGTTTCTGGTCCTACGAGCAAGAGTTTTTTCTGGTAATAAGAGTCACTATTGCGCTCCCATTGTCATACACAGGGCAAATAGCACTGGCCTCTGTTCCCAGCATGTACAGTGTATTGGACTGAAGAGGATCTACTGTTCTTGTCAGGTTCCTAAGCAGAGTTCAACGAGATATGGCCCATGTGTGTAGGAAGCACAGTTCTTTTGTACTCAGCAAGCTCACTGTTCTGGCCCTATAGGAAACACAATAGAGTAGAACAGTGCTCTTTCCTCAAAAGCAGAGTGTGTTTTTTGTAAGGCGAGCTAGCGTTTGTTTCGCAGTCCTAAATGGAGTTGAATCACATGCAGTTTCCGTTCCTATGAGCAAGAGTTGTTTTCTGGTAAGGAAAGTCACTATTGCGCTCCCAATGCCATACACAGTGCAAATAGCACTCGCGTCTGTTCTCAGCAAGTACAGTGTATTGGACTGAAGAGGAGCTACTGTTCCTGTCAGTTTCCTAAGCAGAATTGACCTAGATATGGCCCGTGTGTGTAGGAAGCACAGTTCTTTTGTTCTCAGCAAGCTCACTGTTTGGATCCCATAGGAAACACAGTAGAGTAGAAGAGTGCTCTTTTCTCAAAAGCAGAGTGTGTTCCTTGTAAGGCGAGCTAGCATTTGTTTCCCAGTCCTAAATGGAGTTGAATCACATGCAGTTTCTGGTCCTACGAGCAAGAGTTGTTTTCTGGTAAGAAAAGTCACTATTGCGCTCCCATTGCCATACACAGTGCAAATAGCACTGGCGTCTGTACCTAGCATGTACAGTCTATTGGACTGAAGAGGATCTACTGTTCTTGTCAGTTTCCTAAGCAGAATTGAACTAGATATGGCCCGTGTGTGTAGGAAGCACAGTTCTGTTGTTCTGAGCAAGCTCACATTTCGAACCCCATAGAAAACACAGTAGAGTAGAAGAGTGCATTTTTCTCAAAA